>NC_056737.1:1774692611-1774757611 GCF_019279795.1 Protopterus annectens
ATGTCCAGCTGGTATGATGTAATACAGTTTTTTTTTTTCATATTGTGCTTTACTGTTTGACTTATGCCTTTACCTTAGCCACTGGAATGTGGATGTTTAGGAATATGATGTAATGTGATGAAATTCCCATGTTAGAAAAGTTTCTGATATTTTCTCAGGCAGATTGTAGGCCATTACCTAATGCCAACTGTTCCAATATTTTTTGTCTTGCCTTAGGCACATTAATTACTGATTTGGCTGTTATGCCTTTGAAATTAATACCTTCCAGGTATTTTGAATATAGTCAATGCATGGCAGACATTAAGCCTGTTATGGTAAAATCAGTCTTCTCCTAAGCAGGCAAGGCAATGCTTGTGTTTCATGAGCTACCAGTCACTCTGTCTAATTCTGTTAACTGTGCATGTCACATAGGATACAATCCTGCACCGTATGCATGCCAATAAGGAAATAATGTTGCACCATCTGCCCTTTTTGCCCTGTCTTATTCGGTCAGTGCATTGAATCATTGGCTCTGTCACTTAACTTAGCCACAGATGTGACTTATGAATCTTCATCAGCATTCTATTTATATATTTATTTATTTATTCTTAGTTGAGATGAAATTGGTATAATAATTACCTTTAAATAAAATAGCTTGCATGCAAAGTAGTTCTTTGAATTTATAGTATGATTAGTTTAATAGACAGAAGTGATTTGCATTGTCTAGCTATCCTCAGTTTATATTTCCTTTCAATAATTGCAGTTCTGTGTCACCTCGTTTTTCAATTCTTGTAAACTCTTAGCTGTCATTGGAATCTGTATCATGACCAACAGGACTTAAGATCCTCTTCTAGTAAATATTCCTTGCCCTCTTTCAGATAAGCTTTACTTAACATGTCAGTAGCATGCCATTACAGGTCACTGTAATGATACCTGCACTGCTCACCAGAACAGGTGATGCTAGTGGCTTCATTCATTATCCTGGCAATCTCATGCCAGGTATCCACATTGTACAATGGGTCATCATATTGGCCTTTTTGGAGGAAGAATAAAAAAAAAGTTGCTATTCCTTAGATACTCTGCAGGAGCACAGCTGTTTCAACAACATGAGGAAACCACGCCCACTCACACAGGATCACTCAAAGAAAAAAATTATAGTTTTGTGTGCATATCTTCCATGGGCCTGCAAGAGAGGCAATGGCTGGAAAAGTTCACCACCCAGCAGACTGAGATGGTACTATAGGCCCTTTGTGTGTGTGGAGTGTGCATTCTGGCCAAAGGTAACATGGGCAAGATTCATTAGGACCACATGTCACAAGCAGTGGTGCAGGACATCAGTGCTGTGTTTGGCCATAACAGGACTGTATCCCAGGTGGAGTAAAAGGTAACCTATATGATACTCCATGCAAAAAAAAAAAAAACACAGACACTGGACCAGAAGCAGAGAACTGGTTTGCAGAGGTGGAGGAGTTCTTGGTGTCTCTGTCTATGGAGGGGAAGTTGACCATCATAACCAGTGGTGGGCTGGATTGTGGGAGGTGGGCTGGTGATGACAACATGTGTGTCTGTACTGGATGTACTTGTTTAGTAATAGCTGATATTTTTATATATCATACGATAATAGCAGGTTACTAGGCTAATGGCCCTGGGGCCCTTACAAGCCTAGCCAAGACTTTATCCCCAAAAATAAACCTCAGTCAGCACCTGTCACCCCTGTCAGTGAGGGACAAATTTGTGGTTTCCCATCCACTCATCAAGGTTGCACTGGAGGAGGGTCAGAGAGGTACTCTGTTTGACGTGTATGGGAAGTCTATTCCAGAGATGGGGCAGCCTTTGGGAGACAAACCTGTCTCTTCAGCAGGTTTTGCTGATGTCTCATATTAGATTCAGGCCTTTTGAGCAGGTAATGTGTGAGGTGTTAGACTTATGGATATGGAGCATCTCTAGTAGGGCTGGCTCTGAGATTGCCTTGAAGGTGAGACACAGATCACCTCTGAGTAACCTGTGCGATACCAAATAGAGTGATAGTGATTTGAGCCTGAAAACATAGGACAGGTGTTGGATGCCATGGATTCTCTTTGTGAGGTATTTATGTGGCCTTTCCAGTTGGTGCAGATGTTTGGAGAGGTATATACTAAATAGGGCACTGTGGCTTTTTGCATGTCTGTCCTTCAAGTACCTCTGGGCTGTAACTGTAACCTGTAGCAAGGGTGTAGAAAGGGGCAAAGTATTAACAGACTTTTTTTTGGTCTTCAGTGGAAGACGGGGGCATGTCTGTAGTATGTTGATTGAATACAGTAAAATGCTTTTCAATGAAAGAGCTGGAGGGGGGCTCTGACTGTAATAAGTTGATTGGTACATGGATCTGTCTGTAAATAAGCAATTGGCTTAATATAGTAAAGAGGTAAGTATGGTGGGGCACTACAACAGAGACCAGCAATGGGCACTAGCTGAACCAACTACATCTCTGACTGTAACACCCTGCACAAAAAAACATGTGTCCATATTCACAGATTGTGTCACCTATCTGTTTGGCTGCCACAGGCAAAGACAGTTTAAGCATATGTTTCTGTGCTGCCACAGGTATCTCGTCTTCATTCTTTCACAAGTTCTGCAGGTGGATGTTCCAGCACAATGAGACAGTATATGACTGATATCAGCCGATCACCTGTGGCTGGCAGTGATGGCAATGTGCTCATGTCATAATCTAATGAGAAAGTGACAGAGTCAGCAAAACCAACACAGGAGGTCTGATACAAATCTGTCAAATATGAGGAGCTAGTGGAGGGGCAGATGCAGCCTCCAACCTCCGCAGTGTTTGTAATGTCCTGTAACTGTTAGCCCCACTCAGGCTATGCAGGAATTTCCAGCTCAGTTCGAATGTATGAGAGCACTACTTCTGACATGTTTGTACACCCCAGAGTGAAGAGTTGTAGTAAAGGATGATACTGCTATGACTCCAGGCCTACCCCTGAACTGGGTGCAACACTTGGTAATATCAGTGGATGTGCAGATCAGTGTTCCAGGCAAAGAAAGCTACTACACCATTATGGAATTGGTGAGTGTGCTGTATGGTTTGTAATACAAGCCAGAGCATTGTGAGTAAACAACATTGCTTAGGTCAATATTGATTAACACTGCATCCATTGGTGCATCCATGAGATGCATGGACACTGTCCTCCAGTCTGCCTCTATAGACCATATTCTCTATGGCTATAAAAGGGCCTGGATGTGATGTGTTCAGTCACTTGTCAAGCATACCTAGATGACAATGGCAGGATCCCTGTTGGCTCTGGCCACAGCAGCCACTACTCCTGGGTATGGCTGGTCTCATATTTTTGGCTAGCCATGTTCCTCAGGATCCACTTCTTTGAGACTTCACCAAGCTCTAAGATTTCACTCTTGTAATTCTGCACCAATAATATGCCCTGTTCTCAGATTAAACACCATGCCTATTTGTGGTCATCATCCAGATTATAGATGCCATACATTTGTTGGCTTCCAACAAGACACACCCGATCAGGGTACATGTACATATTCCCTTAGTTCTACACAATACCTGCCATGGACTAAATCAAGCCTGGAGACTGCAGTCCACCACATCACACATCACCATTATTTGTGACAAGTCAGATCCACCATCCCACTAGAGGACGTGATCTCTAACTATCTAGATGCACCTTATATGACCCTTCAGCATTGCTGTCACCAGTCACTATACCCCCCTACCTAAGCAAATTATGATGACTGTGCCCTGCCCACTTGGAATGATAATATATGCAATATTCTCTGTTGTCTGTATTATGGCCCATAACTGTGGATCAAATGCTACCTTTTTTCAAGTGCCATGATGTAGTGTAGTTACCTCTCCCTCACATGGAGTTCTGCTGCTGCCTCTTCATCCTCTGTTTACTCATCTTCTTGGCTATACCTCCTACAGTTGTGTTGGACCCTGCTGGGATGTTTTCCTACTGCTGTACTTCATGCAGCTATGTTATATAACATGGCACACACAACAAATATGTGGCTGCAGGTCTCTGGTCAATGCTGCAATGCCCCACTACATTCATTAAAGCAGTGAGTGCCTTCAGTTGACTGAAAACACAATCCACCATTTTCTGTGTTTCTGCATTTTCAGTATTATTTGTCATCACTGTCACGGTATAGGGGTTATGGATGGTGGCCATCATCTAAATATGCAGCTTGGTGAGGTACCCCAGAAGTGAAGCCTGACTAGCATGTCTGGCCACAGATGTGAGGCCAGCCATGTTTAGAAGTGGTGGCCTCTGTGGCCAGAGCCAGCAGGGATGCTGTATCAGGAATTATGTCATTTAGGTATGCTTGACAAGTGACCAGCAACCTCAATGATCAGCCCATATCCAGCATCACCTGCAAAACAATCTGACACCTTATGGGCCAGATGAGGCCTTGATGGTAATTTGTGTGTAATGCATGACTCCCAGAATGTTGGGGGGATAGACAATAGTGACAAATACCAACATAATGGTGGTTCTCTCCTCAGTAGCCTTTGGGAACCATATATGTGTCTCCACATGCTGCATATAATGTTGAGGAACTAGTGTAGGATATGTGAGACACTTAAAATGTCACAAGTGTGCCACAGTAGGTCACCAAAAGGTTACTGTAGCTAGGATGGCTAATGCTACAAATACTTTAGTCTCCACTGGTCTGGCCAGTCCATGCATTCCTCTTGAGTCTATGTGTAGGCAAATCAATTTGTCAAACTCCCATATGGTCTCCGTATCCAAACAGAAGAGATTCACAATCTCCTGGTCAGCCAGATGGTGACAGGGTAAGCACTCATGATACCATCTGCACTGGTTCAGCATGCAATGCTATGGGCGCAGACATGTGTTGCTTTTATTGAAGTATTGTTGTGTCCTGTGCATCTGCAATTCCTGGAGTTCAGAGTACACGAATGTTGTGGTTCAGACCATCTATTTCATAAATCTTAAATAAAATAAGTATTATAGGGTTAAGGCAAAGCAGCCCTTTACAAGAAATTAATACCATATAATGCTGGACCATGTGGGTGAAAAAAAATGCCAGGATTTTTACCTAGCAACTAAAAATTCTGCTTGCATAATCATATCATTGCTAATCTGGACCTGCACATAAGCAAGGTCCAACGTTTTTCTTTAAGACCATAGCAGCAGATGTATATTTCTGTTCTTATTAATAAACAATCTTCATCTCAGTACTCCATGAAAAATGTTTCACTGACCTGATAGTTCTTGGTTCAAGTAGAAGACTAGTGAGAAGATACTATAGAGAAGGTAATGCTGCAAGAATTACTGCACCGAATTATTGTTCTTGATCACATGCTTGTTATGTGATGAGTCAGTTATTGCAATGTCCTATACCTGCACTTGCCTGTGAGTGATCTGTGCTAGCTACAGCTGGATCTGGCCATGACAGTGAAGATTCTGACAGGGATGTCCTGCTTTCTCATATAACACCTGCTCTGTATTCTTTACACTGGCTGTTGTTTACAGTCAGAAAAACCTCTGTAAATGAACCGGTACTGCTTTACTGTTCTTTACATGCTCTAGGTCATAACCAATGGAGTGATCTATTTGGATCCTATTGCCTTGCTAGGACCCTCCTCTCCACCACTGTGGAACTACTTGAAACAGTCCAAACACAAATGCCAAGAGGTCCAGCAAGACAAACAACGTTCTCAGTAGAAAAACCACTTTAATGTGAGGAGCAAAGCTTTCGGATAAAATCCTTTATCAATACTGAAAATACAAATGCAAATGCAGAGTATATATAGGTCTAAAAAAGTCATATGACCGGCAGCCAAGAAGTCACATGACCCAATCATTAAAAGAAAACATGTAGAAATAAATAAATATGCAAAGCTAAAAAATGCAACAGCATAATGCATACATGAAAACAAAAAACATTTAAAAAAGGAAGAATGTATATTTTTAAAAAAAGGGGAGAATATATATTTTTAAAAAAAAGCAAAGTTTTAACCTAAAAATCACATGTACAATCATATACATAAAGAGAAAATCTAGATTATGAGATTTTCTCTTTATGTATATGATTGTACATGTGATTGGGTCATGTGACTTCTTGGCTGCCGGTCATATGACTTTTTTAGACCTATATATACTCTGCATTTGCATTTGTATTTTCAGTATTGATAAAGGATTTTATCCGAAAGCTTTGCTCCTCACATTAAAGTGGTTTTTCTACTGAGAACGTTGTTTGTCGAACTACTTGAAACACCCAGAGCCCATTAAACTTATTTTATTTTCATTTGCAGTGTGCAACTTACAGAATTTTCTCCCTGAATGGTTGAGAGCTTCTACTATGATGTCTGAGTTTCACAGTCATGTAAATAATTTGTATTTACTTTGGGCATTTGATGATCATTAATATGTGTTACATATTATTCTATGTATTTCATTTGTTTGTCTGTGTAACTTCTATTGTAATGTGGTTTGGGCTTTATGAAAGGCAAATCAAAAATAAGTGTAGGTTTGATGAGATAAACCTGGATTGTAAAATCAAACATAGGTTCATAGGTAGGTACTAGGCTATCTGCCTGAAGGCATTTATATGCCTAGCCGGAATGTGTTGGCTTTTGCTGCCCCCTTAGATTAGTTCCCTGTGCCTCTGTCCAGCAGAGCCATTGAAGTGATCCCCGGGGTAAACTTTCTGTTTCCCATCCACTCATCAAGGTTTCTCTTGAAGAGGGTTAGTGAGGAGCTCTGCCTAATGTTGATTGGAATCTTGTTCCAGAGCATGGGAAGTCTTTGGGACAGGAAACTATCCCTCCAGCACGTCCTATTTATTGTTGTGGTGAGACTTAGATCCCTGGAGCGTGTGGCTCGAGGGGATATGGTTTTCTTTAGGTAGAGCATGTCCATCAATTCTGGGTTTGACATGGCCTTGTATGTCAGGCAGAGATCACCTCTGAGTAGGCAGTATGCAACCAAGTACAGTTGGAGTTTCTTCACTCGATCTGCATGGGGCGTCTGCTTGAGGCCAGTAATCCTCTTGGTGAGGAACTTCTGTGGTCTTTCCAGTTGTTGCAGGTGTCTTGTAAGGTACATCCCAAATGGGGCATTGTACTCTATGATGGGTCTGATGAGTGATGTATAGAGGGGCCCAATGACCTATTTCGATTTGGAAGCAAACCCTTTTGTGATTAGGTGGGCCACACAGAAGGATTTTCTAACCACTTTGGCAATTTGATTATCAAAGGAGAGGTTACTATCTACTTGGGTCCCCAGATCCCTTATTACGTCTTCCGTATATAGGGGGCTACCACCTATGGGGTAGTTTGTGGCTAGTTTGTTTTTTCCAAAGAGGGTGACTATGCAATTTTTGGCATTTAGCTTGAGGCCATGGTTTTGACACCAGGTATCTGTCTCAAGTGAGACCCTTTTGGAGGATGTCTGTGTCAGCCGGAGAGTCAATTATAGCTTCTAGTTTACAGTCGTAGAGGAAAATTATGTACAAAAAAAAAAGGTAAATGCTGACATTGATTTTAGTTTTGATTGAGCAACTCTAGCTTGCAAGAAAGAAAATTATGATTTGCATTATTTAGAACTGCATAATGAAACCATCTATGATGAAAGTATTCACTGGGTTATTATTTGGATTACTGCAGTAGCAGCAAAGTACACCACAGGGCCCCATCTTCATTTACAAGTTTGTTACAGCAATAAGAAATAAACACAAAAATGTACACATAATACAGTATTATGCAGGCTTGACAAAAACATATTGCACACATGCTTAGTATATGCATACTTAATGCTGCTTAAAGAATCATAAAAGAAATGACAAATGGCAGCAAGATGAGACTATTGTAGGAACTTAATCTTTAGTGTACTTTGTAGACAACTGGCAGGGCATCTGGAGAAAAATGTGGGCCAAATCTGGTATACTAACTAACCATACAAACTGGAACCAATAAACAGACAACAGAGATTCGATCATCAGTAATTTATTCATGAGAATCCAGATTGTCCTTATCATAACCAGAGAATGAAGGATACTCCACAAAATAACCAGAGAAGGAAGAATGTCCTACACCATGAACTAAGAAAATGAAACTTGCACACCATGATGAGAGAAGGGAGTCTCTTCAACACAATGAGCATGGACAAAAGGTCATTCCACACCATAATGAGAGAAAAGAGAATGCCCTACAATGAGGCCAAGGAAGAATAAATGTTCCACACTGTGACCAGAACAGGAAGAACCACATCATATCTCAAAATGGATGGAAGTCACAGGCTAAATAGAAAAATAAGTACATTCCAAGATCAGTGCACCTAGAAGAAAGGAAGGCTAATATTAGGGTTCTCAAGGGACACCCAGCAAAATTTCTATCTAGAGGCACCACAATTTTCACAGCAGTCTGTATCAGAGCACACTTCCAGTATGTGAAAGCAGGAGTCCCATACATTATGAAGCTCACAGAGATTTTGTCATGCATCTCTGAAAATTTGTAAGGACAAGATCCTAAGCATCTCAAAGGTTTTTATCATTTACAGTGATGCTGCTCTGATTACTGTAGAGAATACCCAGGTTCTGGGACCCAAAGAGACTAAATTTGTGAAGAATTCTGAATGTTGTATATTTAACTTGGCAAACAGTATATAATAAGCTAAAAATCGATAATGTATTAAAATAAAGATGTGTAGCATTTGCCCATTATGTTTTACCTTTTGAACTCTTAGAGGTAACTAAACCAACAGTAAATACTGTAATCAGATTTCCTGAAACAAGTCTAATATCTACTGTATATATGAAATATTTGTTTATGTTTAGTAATTTCTAACTCCTGGGGAATACATTTAAGTGAAGTAGAAGAGTGATGTGTGATCCAAACAGTGTTGAAGAGAGAGCTAAAAACAGTATACTTACAGCATTCTGACAACAGTTTTATGTTAATTGAAAATAAATGTAGATCTCGTACTTTGGGAAAAATACTCTGCATCTTTACTATAAAATTAAAGGTTAAGTCCTTTAAAACAGACATTTCTTTAAGTGACTGAGGCATACTTATAGACAAGTTTTAATTTTGGTGGCAATGTATCCACAGTAATAAGAAGACATTCAGAATAGTTTATTTAATACTAAAGGGAATACCAGGACAAACCAGAGAAACAGTTGTATCAGTGTATATAATGCCGATTCACCTGGTTATAGAGTACACTGCATCTTTTTTAATTTATATCAAGATGGATTCTTTATGAAATGCAGAGTACAGCTAGGAGTAAGTTCACAGGTTTCTCAGTAAGATGTAGTGAATTCTACCTAATGGGCACACTGTTAATTTTCCAAGAGTACTGTGGTATGTGGCTGGGCTTCTTGATGGTCTCCTTAGCTGTAATGGCGTCATTGCAGTACAGTGCCTATCAAGGAAAGAGCTGAATAGACCAACCTCTTTAGACATCAGTTGTGATGTGCAGTACAGATCACAGACTATGTGTCAGGGATAGAAACTCAATAATGTAAAAGAACTGGCTCTAGGTGATTTGGTCACGTTGACTAATACCACCAAAATTATTGTCATATTGACAACACACCCCTTAGAGTTGACCCAGTAGTCAGGGACTTGGGGACACACATAGATAGTAAATCTGGCCTTTGGCCATCATGTGTTTACAGTTGTGAGGAAATCATTCTATGCTGCACAACTTATAAACAAAGGTATGGCACCTAAGGCCAAGGAAGTCATTGTTCCTCTGTATTCGGCACTCATCACACCTATCATTGAGTACAATCCCCCCCTTTGGTATGTACCTAACCAGGCATATCCAACGATTGGAACATCCACAGAGGTTCCTCACTAAAAGAATACAGGGCTTTAGTAAAATGTCCTGTGAAGACAGCCTTAAGGCTCTATCCCTGTATGTTGTCTCCTACAGGCTTTTGAGAGAGATCTATGCCTGACATACATGGCATTGTCAGAGCCTATTCTGATGGACCTCCTGCATATCTGCTAAACAAAGAGCACCAAAATTACCCATTGTAAAGACTTAAACCTTGCTTGTGATATAAATAACACCTGCAGGAGGGACAGGTATGTATCCCGGAAATTACTCCATCTCTGGAACAGAGAACTCCCTACCATGTGAAGCAGAGTTCCTCCCTAATCCAATTCAAGTACAACCTGGACAATTGGATGGGGAACAGGAAATTAATCCCTGTTTTGGCAACTATGTCTCTAATGGACACAGACAACCTGTAAATGGCTCATCTCCCAGGCCCTAGCTTCTAAATGTTTCATCTCCCATGCCCCTGCTTACACTTATCAAGGGTATTAGAACTTGTCAGAGATTTGGGATGCATGGCTAGGCTTAAAAAGGCCCTTGTGGTCATTAGCCTAGTAAACACCTATGACCCTATGAGTATTTGCCAGAAATATGTCGGTTGAGGACCCAGCTTATGCCAGGGACCCATTTTAACAGTAAGGTCCATGTGCCTTTATTGGCCAGTGTATGTGCACCTGCCATTAAGCCCATAAGCTCAAAACTGGATTAAGTTACTGGATAGCTGGTATCCAGTTGCCCAGCTTGGGTTACCTGGGACTGCTGTGCTGAGTGAAAGCTGGACATAAAACTAATTAACCTAGCAAACATGAACTAAGGATTGCTAACCCAGTAAAGGTTCACCGACAGGACGAAGCTTGAAGTGGCTAACATGATGGTAAGGAGGATACCAGACGTCCTGTAAATCCAGGAGGCAAGATGGAAGGGTAGTGTTACTTGGCTTGGAATCCACAGACTAGAAATGGTGTAGAAATTGTTGTGAGGGATAACCTTCAGAAACCAGTGAAGGATCTCATCAGAATTAGTGGCAAACTCATGGAAGTCACACTGATGTAAAGACAGGGTAGTATGCATAATCTCAGCTTATATACCACAGCAGGGTTGTGTTAGCAAGGAAAAGAATGCATTCAGGCAGCAGCTGCAGGACCTACTAGCTAAAGCAGGACAATATGAGATGG
Source organism: Protopterus annectens (assembly GCF_019279795.1). Lineage (NCBI taxonomy): Eukaryota > Metazoa > Chordata > Ceratodontiformes > Protopteridae > Protopterus > Protopterus annectens. The sequence goes on from NC_056737.1 coordinate 1,774,703,596, forward strand.
TGCTGATAATGGGGGACCTGCATCTTATATCAAGGCAGACAGACTAGAATATGAGGACCAACAGGAATAAAAAAGTAGTGGCCATTCTAGACTGCCTGGAAAATGGTTTGATGGTAGCCAACACATAGTTTAGCAAGAGAGACATTCACAAGATCATTAGACTTTCTCCTAGTAAGGAAAAGGCCCTGGGGAAGAGGGCAAGATTGCAGAGTCATTTCCAGTGAAACAATCAGCCCACAGCATAAACCACTGGTGGCCTCAGTCAGTTGCAAGCAGCGGTCAGAGACGGTCAAAAGAGACTAGACTGAAGATCTAGAAGTTGATAGGAGCAAAAAGCACAAGAGTTCAAGGAAATACTCACGGCTCTAGCACCTCAGGAATAAGAGAAAATAGGTGCATTTGAAGAAGAATTGCAGGATTTCAAAACAGCATGTAGAAATAAGGTACATAAGGAAGGCTCATGGTGGAATGCAGAAGTCCTGAAATTATCAAAAGAACGAAGGACAACATCAAAAAGTGAAAGCTGGAAAAGATGGACCAGGCCTAGAAGGAATATTAGTTGGCTAACAAAGAGGCTAAGGGAACAGCTGCATTAGTAAAGAACAAGAAATCAGAAGCACTCTACAAGCTTCTGAAAAATGACACAGCAGAAAGCGCAAAGAAACTCTATCAAGCTGCAAGAAAAAAACAGAGAAAAAGGAAGAGGATAGTCATCAGCGTGAAGGGTGAGGAGTTCAGGGAAGGAAAAATGTTTAGAGTGTGTACTTCATTTTGATATGCATTCATATCAAGATGGATTCTAGAGTATTTTTCAATATGTATCTGATTATTTATTTCCATCCAAATATTAGAAATGCCAACATGGCAGAAATGTCAAAAGCTCTGATGTTCATCATATTGATAACTGCTGCAGTAGCCTTAGCTATATGGGTTATATAACCAAAAAATAAGGCACTGGAGGGTTCACCAGGTAGCAAACCAACTTTAATGAACACACAAAAAACAACAAAACGCCTTAAACTGGACCACAGCGTTTTCGTCAACAACTTCATCATATGAGCATACCAACATAAATGAGTCCTTTATATATAGTCCTGAATATGCCCATTAAGTAATCAATCCACAGTTAAAGACATATTAACAAACTAAAATGTTTAAAAGGTGTCATAGGAAACAATGCATGCAGATCCTGTCTGAATAGAACTACCATTCAGTACAAGTGTAAAAATAATAAGTAATACTTTAGCTAGATATGGGGTGTAAATTCACATTAAATACATTTAAAAAACATTAAAAACATTAAAAAAAACATTTAAAAGTTTCATATAAAAATACTGATAAAAGCAAACAACAGTAAATCTGTAAAAGCCTGCTGTGTAGAGATCTTAATGAAACATTGACATCTACTGCCCAAATGTTTTAGAGCACTAATAAAAATCAAAGTTTAGCAGCTCTTAATTTTAAGACTGGTTTCTAAGAAACCATGTCATTTAAACCAGGGTGTTTGTTTGCTTCTAACACCAACTGCCAGTACAACAATTTGTACTCCAAGTGTGTCTCCCATGGACCAGCCCTGGGATCAATTGGTAGTACCTCAATCACAAAAAAATAAAAATCTCTTCCTGGACAGTCTAAGGTGTATTTATAAAGCATTGTTTAAGTTCATCTTTTTTATATCATACCTGTGCTCATACATTCTGGATTTTAATTTTCTTTCAGTTTTGCCAATGTAAAATGCCTCACAGTTCCCACATAAGGCTAAATAAATCAAACCATTTGTATTACAGTTGGCAAAACCTAAGGTTTTAATAGATCTATTTCTGGCTTTCAAAAAGCATGTATCCCCTATTTTAACATAGGGGCATTGGGTACAGCTCCCACACTTATGTGTACCCCTTTTACTGGGATTATAATTACCAGCCTTGTTAGGCCCATTCTCCAGAATGTTTTTAATAGTGCGCCCTTTTCTATATACACATTTAAGTGGTCTATTAAAAATATATTGTAAGTCAGAAGTACTAGCAAACCTACTCCATTCATCCTCTATAATACTTCTGACCATTCTAGCTTCTCCATCATAGGTTAGTACCAAAGCACTGCTGTACGCATTCTCTACATTAGCCTTTGTTGAATGGGTACTGCTCAGATCCACAGTGTCATTGCCAAAAATAGGGGCAAACTTAGTTTTCCTAGCTGCAGACACTTCTTTAAGCACCTCCGTAAGTAATGATTCTGGGTAACCCCTAGCTTTAAACAACTCAAAAAGATATTTACTTTCATTTAAAAAATCATTATCATCAGATGTCATTCTACTGATGTGCAGAAACTGGCCTTTTACCACCCCTTTCTTCTGGTGGTACGGGTGTGCACTAGTATAATACAGGTATGAATCTGAAAATGTCATTTTTCTATACACCCTGGTTTTAAAACCACCATTAATTTTATTAATGCAGACATCCAGGTATCTCATTTCATCTTGATCCATTACATATGTAAATCTTAAAAATTCAGTAGAATTTGATAAATATCTAAAAAATTCCAAGAACCTGTCCACCGTCTCTCTCCAAAACAAACAAATATCATCCAAAAACCAACCATAAAAGCTCCAACACTTATTAAAATCACTATTAAAAACATATTTCTTTTCTCAATAAGATAATATGATGTTAGCATAAGTTGGGGCACAATGGGCCCCCATAGCTACACCTCTTAGCTGTTTAAAAAAATTCACCCTAAAAAAAAAAATAATAAAATCGTTCTTTAAAATCACATCCATCAATATTAGACACACTCAACAGTCATTATAAGTAATGTCCTTACTGTCGAATAAAACGTCTTTCAATCATTCTAAACCTGTATCATGAGGGATAGAAGAAAACAAATCAACCACATTCACAGAAATAAAAAGCAATCTATCTGAATAAAGGCCAGAATTTAGTTTCTTCAACAAGTCCCAAGAATCTTTTAACACATTTTCATCGCCCCATAGCTGTTTTTTTCAGTTTTGAATCCACATATTTTGCTAAAGTGGCAGTTACTGAGCCTTCTGCCAAAACAATTGGCCTTAAAGGTGGGTTGTCTATATCCTTATGAACCTTGGGAATACCAAAAATAGATGGAACTCTAGGTTTATCTACATGTAAGAAATTGTATGTGTCACTATCAATAAGTCCTTCTAATAGTAAATCATTAAGGCATAACAGTATTTTTTGTATGCTATATTCACTTCATTTGGTGACACCCTTACATACTGTTTATCATCTGCCAGGATAGCCATCATTTTACCCTCATATACTATTTTGTCCATCAACACAATACCCCCACCTTTATCTGGTTTCATCACCCTCAGGTTTTTATTGTTTCTACATTTCTCTAGAACATTCCTTTCTTCCTTACTTAGGTTGGAAAACACCTTATTGTTAGCTACTGCTTGACGCAGTTTATTGTCTACCATGTTTTCAAAATTCGTAAGTTGTGGATGCAAGGGTGGGTTGAAGGTGCTTTTTCTGCTTAACTTATTGTCTGTGTTGGGCTTTAATTGGCCCATTAAAAAACAATTCCAAGTTTTTCTTACATACAAACAACTTAAAATCAACTGGTAGCTTGAAAATATCAGTCTTAGTTCTTGGAATAAAAGGAAAACCTTTTAAAAACAAGTTAAAATGACTTTTTTACAATATTAGTATCACTATAGCTAAAAATATTAAAACCATTAAAAGTGCATCTTGGACCATTTTTAATTATTCTAAATTCGCTATATATCTTGGGTGTGTCCCCCTCGGTCCTGCCCACGCATTGTATCTGTAATTCACTGGGCCTTTCTTCCTCAACCTCTCAGACCTCCTGGGGGAAGGGTATTCTAAAGGGTCATGTAAGTTTAAATTCTCATCCACTTGTTGCCCATTATACCCCTCAATATGTATCAAACTTTCATTGTGAATGCCATACCTCCTAAACTGGTTTGATTTGGGGTACTGTACATTATCTTTATACTCATTAACATCCCTTTCTATTTTTTTTTTAATTTTTCTGACATGCACATCCTTGCATTTCAAACCTATATCCTTCAATAATTCATGGTATTTGTTTTTTTCACTTTCAACAGTAAACAACAAATCACTCACAATTTTATTGTTGGTATGCTCTACAAGTTCATAGATTTTTTGCATCTCAATCTCATTGTTTCTAATAATGGCTTTCATAATATCAAATCCACATCTATCAAAAGCTGCTGTTAAATCTTTGTGAAAATCAGTACCGTTATAAGCATTATTAGGATATTTACATACCCTGAGTCCCTTAGGGACTATATTTAAATGCACACACTGTTTTTAATAATCATTGTCCATCTCAGACATTTTGTATTTAGTTAGCCATATACCCAGTTTTTCAAGACTTTTTCCATTAGAGTCATTGTTATTGTTGTAACTGGGAATATCACCCACAAAAGTAAATTTATGGTCTAAAATGTCTTTAAAAAGTCTCTTAGTACCTTGGCTGTTGTTTGTGTTGCTGTGTCCACGTCCCTTATTAAGTCCTTCTTGTTGAACAGTTTTTCCACTACCATTTTGACTTTCAGTTGGTTGAGAATTAAAAACTCTGGGGAAATCATCCAAACTGCCATTTCTGTTACCAATAGTAGCAAAACCAGTCCCAGCAAGGTCATTTACCTCAGATTGTTCATCCTGGCCATTTCTGATGTTTGAATTCTGATTTACTTCCTGATTTCCAGGGAAAGTAAATTGTGATGTCATCACAAGCAAAGATTGACTGACAGGAGTGAGTAGTCCCACCAGCTGGGTCATTGGCCAATCAGCTTTCGAATTTCCCCAACTTCTCCGCCTCTTCTTTGGTCCTCACACTGCATATCTGGCTGCCCTTCCAAATTCATAAAAACAAACTAATAAATGAAAAAAAAAATGGAAAAAAGTGCCCAAATACAAACAAACAACCAAAAAATAAGGCAGTGGATGGTTCACCAGGTAACAAACCAACTTTAATGAACACACAAAAACAACAAAACGCCTTAAACTGGACCACAGCATTTTTGCCAGCAACTTCATCAGATGAGCATACCAACAAACATGAGTCCTTTGTATATAGTCCTTAATAGGTCCATTAAGTAACCAATCCACAATTAAAGACATATTAACAAACTAAAATGTTTAAAAGGTGTTATAGAAAACAATGCATGCAGATCCTGTCTGAACAGAACTACCATTCTGTACAAGTGTAAAAATAATAAGCGATACTTTAGCTAGATATGGGATATAAATTTACATTAAATACATTTAAAAACATTAAGCCTTATTTTTTGATTATTTGTTTGTATGTGGGCACTTTTTTCCATTTTTTCATCTATATGGGTTATATCCTGCCAAGGATATGATGGCCGTCCAGCTTCAAAAGGTGCACTCTCTCAAGCAGATCAAGCTGAGCTGACTAAAAGACAAGTCTGGGTGTGAAGTTCTTACTCAACACCAAGATAAACCATATCCCTAAATGTGAGCAAATATCTCTTCATACCTTTACATCTCCTTACTGTCCCTTCTTCACTCACTTCCTTACTTCTATCAATTTGTCTCCCCTGGTGTTCTCTTTAAATATACCATATGCCTGCTTTTCTCTCACATTGTATTGCAATTCCTGTTTGTATTATTCTAACTTACCTTTAATTTCTCTATAAACTGGCTAACATTTCTCTTGACTATTAAATCGTCATACAACTTGTATCTATTCTTAAGCAAAATGTTCATATTATGTCTAATTCAGTATAATTATTTAAATCATAGTGTGTTTTTGTATTATTTATTTATTGATTTATTTATTTATTCTGCATTTGTTTACAAGGAAAATTTGACTGGGTCATGAGGTACCCACTTTCAGCGGACGCCAGGGGAAAAAAGCTCCAGATTCATATGATTAACACAATGAAAAACTAGACAGACATAATGAATTCATAACATTCAAGCACAAATACGAAAACAACACATTAGTTTGTCAGAACAAGAACTTAACATACATAATAAAGGAACATTCAAGCACAAAATTTGAAAAACTATACATTAGTTTGTCAGCAAAAAACTCAACAAACATAATAAAGTTCAAGCAAAATTATATGGAAAGCCTGGTTAGGAAGATGCAGCATTATTTACATAAGAAATGATTATCATAACGATTATTAATATTCTAGAGGTCATGAAATATGATTGTATTGGTGAAGGTGTACGATAGTACGAGTAGAGAAGGGTAGGGTGTGATAGAGGGGATAGTAGGAATAGATGTGGAAAGGTATGAATGTATATGTAGAGGAAGGGAGGGTAGGGTAAGTTAGTAGTGGGGATAAGAGAGTAGAATTAGAAAAAGATATAAAAGTACCTCAGCCTGGGCTCATACAGGAGTAAATCCAAGCTTTCTTGAAGTATTCTTTTATAGAGGTTTTGAAGGAGTGCAGATTACTAGCAGTTTTGATAATTAAAGGAAGGGAGTTCCATAGTTTTGCCACAGAGCAGGGGGAAAAGGCTTAGGCCTGGTGTTTTGTTAGGTTTATAAGTTGTGAAGAGATGTTTGTCTTCAGATCTGAGATGTTTCTTTGGGATATAACATTTGATTAATGGGCTAAGAGTAGGACAGGCTAGTGGGTTGTGGATAATTTTGTATACCGTAGTAAGTTGTACATATTGGAAGTGAAGGGGGAGTTCAAGCCATGTTAGAGAATGTAGGGCTTTACAGTGGTAAGTTAGAAAGGCTGTATTTATGGCAAATTTGGCAATTTTGTTATAGCAGCTTTCTAGTTTTTTTTTTTTTTCTTATGGAGGTCTGTAAGTTAGTTAGAATTGGAGCCTCATACAACAGTGAGGGCAAGTGGTAGGTTTTGGCCCAGATAATTTTGGCAGCTTCTGTGAGGAAGTTTTAATTCCTGTATAGCATGCCTAGTTTCTGGTTGGGTTTTTTAATACTGTTTGGTATGTGTAGGCCAAACTTGACATTATTGTCAGTTGTGACACCAAGTAATTTGGTATGCTGAACCAATTAAATTTCAGTATTGTTGGCTGAAAAGATCTTGAAGTTTGTTTTGTTCGAGCTATTGAGTTTATGGGTGAAGAGGAGATTTGTTTTTTTAGGGGTTCAGTAGAGTTCAGCATTAGAGAGCCATGTTTCTATGGAAGAGAAAGCTTGTTGTGTTATGTGCTGTAGATGACTTAATGTATCTGATATGCAGATGATAGTGGAGTCATCTGCATATTGGATTAGAGTGCCTTCACAGGAGGATGTATGTAAGTTAGTGATGAAGACATTATATAGTAATGGGCCAAGGATGGATCCTTGAGGTACACAAGCGGGGTTGATGTGATATGGGGAGATAGATCCCTGCCATTTTACAGCTTGCTGCCTGTCAGCTAGGTAGCTAGAAAACCGCTGAAGTGAGGAGGAGGATAGACCAGTGCTAGCAAGTTCTTTAAGAAGTTTGGGGTCAGATACCATGTCAAATGCTTTTTGCAAATCTAGAAATACTGGCGATATTAGTTTGTCAGTGTCATAGGCTTTGTTGACAGAGTCTGTGAAAGATAATAAGGCTATTGAGGTACTGTGTGCAGGTCTAAAGTCATGCTGAGTGTGTGAAACTAGGTGGTTGTGAGTAAGATGGTGGAGAAGTTGCAGGTGCACACATTTTCCTAGAATCTTAGAGGGGGGACAAGATTGCAATAGGACAAAAGTTTGTGATGTCAGTGGGATTGCCTCCCTTATGTAAATGGTTAATATATCATCTTTTCCATACGTTAAGGACATGTGCTTCAGCTATGGATTTATTAATTAAGATGCTAACAGGGAATGCTACTGCCTTTGTGGCAAGCTTTAGGTATTCTGGTGGGAGGTTATCTGCTGGGGTTGAGCAAGGTTTCAGTTTTTTTAGAAGTTTTTTTTTTTTATTTGAGATAAAGGGATGGACTGACAAGTAAGGTGGGGATGGTTTGGTTTTTGGTTATGAGTGAGGAGTTGGTTGTGTGTTTGTAATGTGTGGGGTGAGTAGAAGTTAGTAATCGGGGTATTAGTAGAAGTAATGAGTTGGGGTGGATGAGCTGGGTTTATTATTACATTGGATATGAACTCCATAAAGGATGTGTTGAATTTGGTGGCTGTTTGAAGAGGTGGTATAACAGGGTATGGATTGGGATTATTTTTAAAGATGATAAAATTATTGTTCTTAAAAGTTTTGTGATACTTTGGAGCTTTTCTCCTGCGTCTCCACTGAAAATTGGCTCCTGCCTAGTTGGATTTTCCTGGTGATCAAATATCAATACATAAATAAATAGCTAAATGAATAAATAAAAGTCCTTTAGAGCTTTACTGCCACCAAAGAATATGTTCATCTGAGGCTTGTGAGGATCGACGGTCGGCTTGTGCTTTCCTTTGCTGGGCAGATAAGTTCCCTTTGGAGAGAAGAACTTCCATGTTCCTAATGTATTGATGTGTTATTACTTTCCTCTTTAGGAAAGTTATTTTAAAGCTAGGAGTGCTGTGTTTTCATGGACTGTCTTGAGACTGTAATGTACTTTTAGAACACTTGCTTTTTATTTCGGTTTAAAAGTAGTGTTAACTAATTGAAAGTATATTTTCTGTGGAGAAAATGTTCATTTTCCTTGGTGGGGTTGGCATTGTGTTTCAAAGTGCATTTTACTGTGCTTTTTCTGTCAAAAAAAAGGTAATTTGTGGACTGATAGTTTTACCACCATTTGCTTATTGTCTTCTACAGGAAATAGGTACCATTTTCAGCTTGACCATGGAACAGACTTCCAGTTCCATGGTCTGTCCTTCTCCCAGTCTCATTAAGAAAAAGTTAAGCAAACAGCCTTTGCCACTATGGCAGGCTAGAAATTTACCTCAGCTGTAGATGGGTGACTGTGTACCTCAGACAACTTGTCTTGACCTTGGCTCCCTTTGGTATCACATTTACACCTAATATGGACCAGAGTTAATCACATCCTCAGCTGTTGGAGTCCCCTTAGTGGGCAAAGGAGAGCCTCTCTTGATGGTCCTGGGAGATGGAACAGGGAAGCTTTCCCTTTTTTTTCCAGAATGCAGTGCCCATCCCTGGGGAAGTAGCTGCCACCATTAGTAACGTGGTTGGCCCCATTTTTCCTGTCAAAAAGAAATAGATCTTTCAAAAAGAAACAGAAAACCAAGCATGTATCTACTCCTCCTCAAGGTTCTACAGACAGGAGTAGTTTACTGGGTCTGGCTCAAGGTTTAATTCAGGCAATATATTGATCCTTCTTGTAAAGTAGTTTTTTTTTTCTCTTCTGAGTCTGAATCAGAAATCTGAGGAAAACAATGAATCTGTCACTGCATTTTCCTCTTTTCCTGAAGAGATTCAAGATTCTGAATCTGAGCAGGAAAATGCAGTGACAGATTTATTTTTTTCCTCAGATTTCTGATTCAGACTCAGAAGAGAAAAGAGTCTGATTCTTCCTATGGAGGTTTCTTTTACTCTAAGACTATTGCTAGAATGCCAGTGTTTTCAGTGGGAGTACTCTGTGGTTTACCATTAACTCAGAAAATACTACGAGCATTGCAGAAAAAATTCTAGAACCTACAGCCATTCCTCCTGTTCTGTCAGCTTTAGAAGATGTGTGTGTTACTGCTTGCAATTTTCATATTAATCAGCTAGCTACCCCTAAAAAGGCAGATAGGAATTATAAAATTCTTCAGTCATTTAAATTTTATGTATTATTCCCAAACCTGACCTAGCAGCTACAGCCTTAGTTGAGCCCACTGCTGCTAAGCACTTAGTTAAGTCCAATCCTACTCTTTCTGATAGGGATGGGAACATTATTGATAGGTATGGGGAAAAGTATATACTTCTGCAACTCTGGTTTTCAGAATTTTGAATTGTCAGGTTCATATGTTAAATTTTATTCTGACAAATTGTGAACATACAAGGAATGTTTTAGCTACAGTTTCTTCTTGTAAGGAAAAATCTGTTTCAGTTTCTTCTTTTGCACAGGTCAGTGCTAATTGTTTGCAGCGTGTATATGACTCTTTTTATACTTTTTCCAGGGCTAAGCCAGCGGTACTGTTTTAAGGAGTATTGCATGGCTGCATTCTCAGAATCTTCCAGATGATGTTAAAAATGAGATTTTAAACTCTCCCTTGGATAGAAATGTAGTGCTTGCCCCCTCTGCTGCAGAGGTGATCAAAAAGTGTAATGAAAGGGGCAAGCTGATCCAGATGTCTAAGAGTTTTCAGCTCTCCTTTTCCAAATTGTCCAAGGGATTGTCTTTCTACTCTTCCATTTTTGGCAGAAAACAGAATGAACAGCCTCAACAGAATTCAGGTAAACATATGTTTAAGAAGGAAAGGCAAGAGAGCTCCAAACAGAAGTCTCTAACCTCCCAAAACCAAGGACAGTCTGAGATGTCTGAACGACTATACAAAAGGCCTTGTAACCCACTCCCACCATGGCCCCCTTCTTCTTCCAGAAAGTCATAATCTCCAATTTTCTCTTTGGCAACAGATTAATTCAGACAAATGGGCTCTGAGTATCATTCGTCAAAATTACAGATGGCAGTGGGAAGAACTTCTGACTTTCCAGGGGGTTCAATCTTTATCCTACAGATCAGACTTTTTGTTTCCATCTGTTCTTCATCACATGCTGTTCCAAGGACTGATAGAACCAGTTCCTCTTTCTCAAGTTGAGAAGGGTTTTTATTCAAGGATGTTCTAGTGCCAAAGAAGAAAATGCTTGGAAACCAGTTCTGGATCTTTCCTTCCTAAGCACGTTCATGATAGTGCCCTAATTCAAAATCTTGTCACTTTACAGCCTGTTTGCTCTTCTTCCACTTTAAAGTTTCCTGGTAAAACTATACTTATAAGATACTAATCATCACATCTGTATTCATCCAGACTTCAGACATTTCTTAAGGTTTTGCTTGTTTAGATCACAGTACCAATTTTCTACCTTAAACTTTAGACTATTCACTTCACCAAGAGTGTTCACAAAGTGTCTAGATCAGTTTACAATCAAAATCTTGAAAATCAGTTGAACATCCTGCTCCTCTTCGAACATGGTAGGAGCGACAGTCAGTATGTCAACAGTCAAGTGAACGGCAGTACAGAAGATTGTCAGGAGGGCAAAGAAATGCAGCATGTCTGTAAACGGCAACTGTTGACCTTAAGATTGAAAATGGACTGTTGATGGTATGCGTCGATCATCTGACCTCAGTAATATTCATGAGGCGATGAAATGCATGAAGGATATCAATGTTCGCAGTTTTTAATTCTGTGATTTTGATAGTAAACAGTCTAGATCCAGTTATACCTCATTGTAAGCTACAATACGCACTTTTCCATATTTAGATGACTTGCTTTTTTTTTACACAGCCTTTTCAAAGTGACAGAAATCTCTCTTTCTTGGATGAGAGGTCTCTTATAAAAGCTGAAATTCCAAGAGAACATTCAAAAGCCTTTCTTGACTCCTTCACACAGGATTGTGTTCCTAGGTAGTCAACTAGACACCTCAGCCCAAAGGACTTTTCTTCCACAAAAATACATCTTTATCTAAATCTATTTTTAAGGTTTTCCTCTCAGATGTCAGTCACTTAGAGCGCACATCTCAGGATTTTGGGTCTCATGGCATCTATGTTTTACATGATAACCCTGGAAAGACACCACATGAGAAAGAAACAGTGGTATCTGAAATCCCATTGGTTCCAGAATCAGCATCTTTTATATTTTTAAATCACATTGCTGGAGTTTGTCAAAAGAGATTTATTTTTGGTGGAGACAACAGATATCCTTAAATCCAGGTCTCCCCTTCTCTCCACTCCAAAGGAGTTAGTCACCACAGACACCTCAGACTTTTCTTGGAGAGCAGTTTCAAGAGGGATAAAAGTGCAGGGGTGTGGGACACCAAGGACAGATGCAAGCACATACAAATCTAGCAGATGATTTCCCTGATCTAGGCCCTAATCTCTGAATCATCTTTGGCCTGGGTCTATATCATATAATCGAATGATGAAAATCTCAAACGCTCTAAAGAGCGAAAATGCCAGAACTCGAAATCCTTATTGTGGGGGGCTGTGTCACACTACAGTGAGGAAAGGGCAAATATGCCAAGCTTCACTGTACTGCAATCTCAGTAACGGAACTTCGATTTCCAGCATTTTCAATCTTTAGAGCATTCAAGATTTTCAAAATTTGAACATATGATATAGACGCCTTTAGCCCTTGGGACCTCTTCAAAGAGGTTTCAGACAATATCACAGTCATGTGGTACATCAACAAGCAAGAAAAAAACAGGTAGCCCTTTGCAGACTAGCCATCTTACCTTGAGAAATAGCTTTACAGCACAATATCACTCTATAGGCATCCTGCATTCCATCAGAGTGAAACTGTGGGTTGGACAAGCTGAGCAAGACCAGGCCAGACCTTCATGAATGGATATTGGATATGTGGTCTTCCAACATTTGATACATCTGTGGGGATCTCCTTAAGTAGGCCTTTTTGCCTCTCTTTGAACAATCAAGTGGCAAGATGATGTTCTAGAACTCTATACAAGCAGGCCTGGAAGTTAGATACCTTTTCTGTTCTTTGGGCATGAATGTTCCTGTATGCTTTTCCACCCTTTCTACGAATATCCAGGGTAATTCTGAAGATTAAGGAGGAATTCCCCAAGATCATTATCATGACTCAGTTGTTGCCAAGGCAAGTGTGATTCTCCTTTCTTTTGGAAATGGCCAGGGGCAATTACCACAAGCTTTCTCACAAACTGGATCTATTCACACAAAAACAGGGTTGTTTGATACACTCTGAGATCAATCATTTTCAATAGCCTGCTTGGACGTTAAGGTATTACTTCCTTTTAGGCACCTTTTTACTGAGGACATGGAGCAGGTACTAATGGAGGCATTCCAAACTCCAGCCTCATCCAATATGCCGACAATTCTACCATTATCTGCTCCTCCCCTTCTATCCCCACTCTAAATGACCTTACCCAAACCACCTTCTCCTCTACTGAGCAGTGGATGCTAGACAGCCATCTAGTTCTTAATGAAACCAAAACTAAACTTATGTTATTCACCACCTCCAAAACCTCCTCCCTAGATAAACGCTCATTCATAATCACCAGCAAAAACAATACTCCCCTAGAAATAGTCTCTGACACCAAACTACTAGGAGTACTCATAGATGATCAACTAAAATTCAACAAACATTTACAAGTAAATATCAAAAAACCCACAAACAACTTGGCATGCTATACTGCCATAATCGTTATATCTCTCCTTCCACCAAGCTCATACTAACCAATACTTATCTCATCCCATCCCTCCTATATGGTGCATCTATCCTCACCAACTTGCAATCCTCTCTCAAAACAAAACTCTCCTCTTGCTATAACAAGATATCAAAGTTTGCGACAGGTCACAGAGCCATTTCTCACCATTGTAATTCTCTTCACCAACTAAACAGGCTTGAGCTACCTAACCTCCTCACTTATACCCAACTCATCCAAGAACACAAACTCATTTACAACCCCTCTCTTGTCCCTCCCTAGCCACTACCTGTGAAATGCATGAACCAGAATGACTTCTAAGATCTAATTCTCAAAACCTAATTAATTGCACAAACCCCCACATCCAGCTGGGAATCACCTAATGCCCTTCTCTCTTGCACGCCTCTGGAATTCTCTACCATCTCCTATCCGCATCACCAGCAGTCTCTCCTCATTTTAAACCTTGCTGCATTCACACCTATCTTCACAATGAAAGTGCTCCTGTTCCCATCACTGCCTCCTATAGTTCCACAGCTCTATTGAACTATTTGACCAACTACTTAACAGTTACCCTATGCTGCTACATTTGTAAAAAAAAAAACACACAAAGTGTTTTTTATTTCTGTTTAATGAACTATACTGATGTATTCTATCATTGTTAACCTTTTCTTATCATATTTACTTTGTATTCCTATGACATAATATGTAATGTATGTGTGAAATGTGCACTATGTATTTGTATTTTTCTGGAGCTTTTCTCCCCAGGACTCCATTGAAAATGGGATCCTTGTGGCCCAATGGACTATCCTGGCAAACAAACTACAAATAAATAAGAAATAAGAAAGTCCGCTACTAGAAAATCACATATTAGCAAATGGAAAAGGCTTTCTAGTTGATGTTAACAACTTAATCAGCACTTATTCAGGGCAAGTTATTTTTGGGTTTACAACATTTGCGTGAGTTACTATCCTATAGCCGTTCTTATTCCTCTATCAAGGTTAATTTATCCACCACTTTAGTATGTCTTCGGTGGTGCTGCGGTAGCATTGTCGCCTCACAGTTAGATGTTGCCCGTTCGATTCTCAGTTAGAGCGTCTTCTGTGTAGCTACATGCATGAATGGGCTTGCCTTCGTTGAAGGCTGTGCGTTAGGCCGGGCAAGCCAGTATGTAAAAATCTACTGCCAATCATTTATGGACCGGAGTTCCACTGTGGTGACCCCTAATCAGGAAAAGCCGAAAGAAAGAAGAAGAAGACTTCAGTATGTCTTCTCATAGATGCTCCTCTTTCAAGGCACTCCCATGTCAAAATGTTCTCGAAATGGGTTTTGCATAAGAGATCGCCAAGTAAACCAGTGACTCCTCCTTGGGATCTTAATTTTATGGTAGAGGTGCCAACACTTGCTTCATTTGAACCAGCTAACCTGGCTGACTTGAGGTTTTTAACATGGAAAACAGTTTTACTGATTGCTCTGACCTGTGCAATAAGAGTATCTGAGTTGCAATCTCTTATAGTGACTCAACCCTACCTGATTTTTTATAGGGACAGTGTTTCTTTGAGAGCTAATCCTTCTTTTATGCCTAAAGTGTTATCCAAGTTTTCTTTAAGCCTAACTATCCATCTCCCAGTTTTCTTTCTGAAGCTAAAAATGAGGCAGAAAGGATACTCCATACCTTGGATTTCCTCAGACAGCTCAGGTACTATTTTGACAGAACTATATATCTCTTAGATCCTTGGATCAATTGTTTATTTCTTGTGAAGGTAAGAAGAAGGGACAATATGTGTCAACACAGACTATTTCCAAATGGTTATCTAAGGGTATTATCTTTTGTTGTATTCACCATAAATCTATTTCAGAAAGGGTCAAGTCCATCTCTGCCTAGGCCTTGTCTTCATCTATGGCTTTTTGGAAAGGATTGGATTCTAGAAATATTCTAGAAGCTATTTGGTCCTCTGTACATACTTTTGTAAAGTACTACAAGCTTGATTCCTTATCCAGGTCCAGATCAAGTTTTGCTAGCACCATTGTCCAGAGGTACATGAACTCTTCTCTGTGCACCTCCCAAATGTAGGTCGCTATGGTAATTTACCCATATAGCTAAGGCAGACATCAAGGGGTGGGAGGATGGCATAATGTTTAAGGTGTTTACCTTGTAGACACAAGGTGCAGCATTTGATCCTCACATGGGGTAAGTGACTAGGCTTAAAATGGCCCACAAGGGCAGTTAGCCTAGCACTAACCTATGAACTTAGTACAGCTGTCTAAGATGAACTTACCATAACAGTAGATGTTTAAATGCTTATTGCTGCAGCAGCCCTCCCTCCATTCATCCCTATGTTTTGTTGTTCCCAGCACAATCTTTTCAGGGCTCAAGGCTACCTTGTTCTGCTGGTAGGAAAGCTCTGAAGGGCTTCAAGTCCAAGCTTGTCATTCAGTCAGCTCAGCTCCAGCTGCTTGACAGTTTGGATGTGTGGAAGGTGCTCTGAAGCTTTAGAAGCTGACTAGACATTATAACCATGGCAGGATATAACCCATACAGCTACAGCAGTGATCATTCAAACATTTACTGTTGTCGTAAGTTCAACTTGCATAGCTGTACTTTCTTTGTAGAAATTTTCTATTATGGAATTCAGAACTCATTCCTAATATGTAAAGTCAAACACTGAGTAAAGAAATGTTAGTAAGCAGAAATAATGCTGTACTGTTAACTTTTAATTGGTTGGTGGTTGTTCTAAGATTGTCAGAATAATGTTGCTTTTAATCAGAAAAGATATAAAGATATAAAGAACATATGATCCTGCTGTTCAATGAGACAGGGCCTTAATTTCCTAGTATCCTACATATGTGCTTTCCAGTGCAATAAAGGAGATTTTTATTCTCTGGTGTACTGTGTCATATGAAAACTATTCATTTCCCTAACAGTTTGGTGACATGTATACTTGGATTTCTGAGCCATTTGTGTGTTGTTGCAGTAGAAATTGCATCTGGGCCCATTGTGAAATGGGTTTTTTGTCAAGCAATTTCCTGGTGTACCAATACATAATTTCTTTCTTTTGATATCAGCAGAGTTTAAGGTCTTTACAGGTAAGTTTTATTAATAATCACTCTATTATATTTAATTGTATGTTAGAGGGTAAATTGTATGTGTCTGAGAAATTGTATGTATGTGAAATTAACTATACAAACAGCATAGAGTTTATTTTGCTGTGTGCTAGTGAGGTCTAATCAATAAATACAAGTATAGAGTATCCTTGTTACAAGAAAAAAAGAATCCTTGTCAGCAGGACAGAGTATCCTTCTCACATGTCAGAGTGAAGTCTAATCAAATATAAAGAAAAGGAACAGAAAGGATTCCTTCATTAAAAATGTGAGTGCATCTAATTATAGTCACATATCTATCCCTTTTGTATAAATCTTTTGGTAGTTGGAGATTGGTATAATGGCTAAGGTGTTTGCCTCACAGACTCAAGGTGCAAGAACTAATTCTAACCTATGGGAAGGAAATTGGGTAGGCTTAAAATGGCCCTCAGGGGCAATTAGCTATGAGCTAAGAGTGAGTTTTTATAATGGGCATTAGTACAAGTGGTTTAAAAGAGCCAGAGTACTGGACTCCAGAAAGGCATATGTTTGATAAATATTTGTATTATTTGGTAAAATGGTCTAAATTCACTAAAAATGATAGCACTTTACAGTTTCCAGAAAAAAATAAACTTTTGATAAGTACATTTTAGGAAAATCTAAAAAAATTAAACTGAAACAAAAGAGTAATAAGACACCAGCCTCTTGTTGGTGATTTTTTAATGACTGGCATCAAGAAGCTAAAAATAAGGAAAAAAGTCTGTATATAGAAGTCCAAAATATAACTAGGCTAGATTAAAATCACAGTTGCAGGCAGCTAATAGAACAGTAAATGTGTTACAAAAATGCCCAGATGAAAAAAATATCTCCTTCCTGGAGCATGTATCCATTAAGAAAGTTAGAAAAATACATAGGTAGAAACTGAAATTTTTTCTGGATGTGTAGAGGCATATCCATGTGTGAAGAATGACACTAGAACATAAACTAAAAAGTTGCTTACTGAATTAATCCTAAGATTTGGGGGTTCCTTACTCATTCAGTCAGATCAAGGTATGCACTTTACTAGTCAAGTAATACAGCAGATTTGCAAAACTTTGAATGTAAAATTGCAGTTTCATTGTCTCTTTACACTACAAGCCTCAGGGATAGTGGAAAGTGCTAACCAAACTGTTAAGATGGATTTAGCTAACGTGTGTGAGAGGAATAGACGTAAATGGTCAGAGGTTTTATGGAAGGGGCCCTACTTGGTTTTGCTCACAACTGCCACTGCCATCCAATGTGATGGCCTCCATGCTTAGATCCATGTGTCACATGTCAAGAAGATCCTCCCTTGTGAGTGCAAGAGACACTCTATTGACATCATTCCACATGAACCAGCAGAACCAGATGAAAAACAGAGCCTTCATTGCATCGGGAAGTAACAACCAATGATGTTTTTCCAGCCTGACCATTTCTGAATCTGACTGTGTATCATTTGCCATCCAGATTAAATCTGAAAGTGACTGCATCTGAGTTAACATTTGTACCAGACCAAGAAGTTAAAGCATGTGACTACGTTACTTCATCCTGGCCTGAAGTAAATTATATTGACTCTTCTTCAACATCAGCAATATTATTTCCTTGCCTCTGAATCCAATGTCAGTGATTCATCATACCCTTTGGACACTGACATAAATAGTATGTCATCCAAACAGAATTCATTTGCAAAGTCATGTGCAATTCTTGTTTTTGATTGGAGATTACTTAATGATTGTTTTCACATGGAGTATAACCCAACAAAAGAGTATTTATGTTTACACTACCTTCAAAACCCTCTCCAGCCCAACATCTTCATTTTCATTATGGACCTGTCATTGGGACAACTGCTGTGATATTTATCATCATTTTATTTCATTTGTTTTGCCATCTGAAACTGTGAGTGCATCATCATCTGCAATCATTGGAATAGTAAGTACTAAACCATTTCTCAATAGATACATGTATTGGTAAGAAGAGAGGCAAGCATTTGGTTAAAACTGAACCAACAACACCTGAATAGCATCATAGATTTAATACTTTTTCTGCTGCCTTGCACACTTATGCACAGACTCTCAGTATTAGTGACTGCCGTGCCTTTGCTCATATACCTACTGCACATGACAGGGGTATTCCACTGATTCCTATACCACTTACTATACAGCTTTATACTGCCTTCTGTAGTATGTTTCTTGCTAAAACTTGAAAGAAAGTCTAAACATGCTTCTACATTCTTTACAGTAATACTTCTTCAACTAGCAATGACTACTAAAGAACATGTGTGCTATTATAAAAATGGAATCCTTTTGGTTGAAAACAGCATTTGCAATTTCACTTGGAGAATTTTTGATGGTCTATTAATTTAATTACTCAAGAGATGATTGTCGTGCAGTAAAGTGCTACAGAATTGCCTCTAAAGGGGTTATGTGTGCATTCATCAAAGTGGACTGCTGCCCATTTATTCCTGATGATACTGGTGCCATTCATAGTCACCTAGAAATAATTCAAAAAGTAGATGAGCTTACACATGCCAAAGAAGCTGATAGTTCCCGGTCAGCTTGGTTAACTAATCTTTTCTGTGGGTGGGGAGGGGGTATTTTGAAATTCTTTATACTTATGGCTACTACCATTTTATTATGAGGCCTTATTTTATTCATGGTAAAAGCCTGCATTTTAAACTTAGTATCCAGAAGAAATGTCAGCATATATAGGCATCAGGTAAATCAATGCCACTGACCACATTAGATAAACATCATAGCACAAGAGCAGATGAAAATATAGCCTTGCAAGACTTTAATAAATTGTACATAAATATACATACTAAGGGAAATTTGAAAACAGATGTGAAGATAGAAAGTGTGCAACAGAAAATTATCTGTAGTATTCAGACTGTGTTTTTATTCCATCAAGACATAGCCAAGTTTTACTGCTAATTAGACTACCCCCCGGATTCTGCAAACCCTGCACGGTGTGCAGGACTAGTGCAGGAGCTCCAGCAGGCAATATGTCTGCTGTGTGATCCAGGAATAAGCTGCAGGGACGTGCAAGAGCACTCCTGGGCTAGTCCTGCACTGACTCAGCTTCTGTATGCAATTTACCCCATTTGCAGGTGAAATCCATCAAATGAGATGAATTTGTGATCCAGGAAGCTGTCAGCCAGCCATGCAGGACTAGTGTAATCTGTAGAAATATACTCGGTTAGTAACCAAGTACATTTCTGCAAACTACAAAATGGAGCCATGACAGCTCCAAATAAAGGGTGTATATTATGTTGAAAGAATGCCAATGGCCAACTATATAACCACTGGCATGGAAAACAGTTGCAAAAAAAAAAAAAATAACTTTTATTTTTTTGTAGCCAATTTCGGCTGTTTAAGTGTAGGGCAGTGGCACGCAAATGGGATCAGGCGGAAAAAAAAACTAAAATAAGCATTCTAAACAAAAACACTATTTTGCCATTATACTCAATGGCAGGCAGAAGACAACATGGCCAGTGAATAGCGGTTGCTGAGGAGGGAGGCTCAGTGTGGAACCTGTAATAATGTATTTTGGTTCGTGGAGCATATTATCCTGTTCGTTTGTTTGGTCTTGTTTGTTATTTATTAAAAAGTCTTGATGAAATGGACCTGTAAAAATGCATCAGCAGGCAATCCTATGCAAATGAGGGGAATGATACTGAATCCCAGATTACCCCTCAATGCTACTCAGCACCCAATAGTGTAAGAGCAGGAATAGCCTGGTGCAAGCCTATGAGTTAACTGACATCATAGGGGGTGTGTCAGGCATACTGTAAGCGGATTGGAGCCCTGTGGCTCTGGTTTGCCCTTAGCTTACTAGAGCTAAGCAAGGGTGTGTGTCTGAGGCTGTCTAGCACTCTTTACATTGCTTAAGCGAGTGTGCACATCATGCACCGGGTCTTAAAGGAAAAAACGTGCCTATAAAAAAATAAACCAGGAAATTGCAGCTCTGTGCACATTTGAGCAGCATACCTCTGGGCTTAAACAGGAAGGCAATGGGAAGGGAAAACATTAGTAGAAAGGTAATCAAGGAGAACTAGCATAGCTGGCAGGTGAATGTATCAGAATCAGCCAATTACACAGGCAACAGACCAGCCCAGCCCAGAATACTACTATAAACTATGCAAACACCTTTCCCTCTGGTTTTTCCCACATACTCTACACCACTGGTATATACAAGTAGGGAAATTTTAACAAACAAAAACAACAAAATAATAGGGGCTGCAGTAGCTATCATACATCAACATTTGGAAGAGGCTGAGGGTGGTGAGGATGAGAATGCTGTTGGCCAACCCACAGTGAGGAGATGAAGAAGAGTGTACAGGTACAGGGTAACCTACCAGGGGCTACATGAGCTGGAGATAGTGGAGTGCTATAGGGTGGACAGGGACCTCCTACAGCAAACTGTTGAGCTGTGCTGGCCACACCTGACACACAGAACTTACAGAGGGGAACCCATCCCAGTGGATACCAAGGTATGTGTAGGCCTAAGAATACTTGCTACAGGTACCTTCCAAAGGCCAACTGGGGATATCATGGGGATCTCACAGGCATCAGCATCCAGGGTACTCCACCAGTTCCTGGATGCCATGTCAGAACATGCCAGTGAGCACGTATACTTCCCCAACACCCATGAGGCATTGCCAGCAATATACATCTCTTCAACCAAATAGCAGAATACCCTGAGGTAGTGGGCGCTATAAACTGCATGCACATATGTATCAAAGTACCACCCGGTGAGCGGGGTATGGTCTACATCAACCACAAGGGCTTCCCCTCCATCAACTTCCAGATCATGTGCAATTCCCAGGGCATAATAATGAATGTGTGTGCTGGCTGTCCTGGAAGCTATCATGATTCCCACATCTGGCATCTGATGCAACTCTACCAGAGATTTGCCAATGGGGACATCCCTTATGGTCACCTAGTGGGGGATGTGGGTTACTCACTGGAGCCGGGGCTGATGACACCCATCAGAAATGCACACACACACCTGAACAAGAACTCCATAATGAGGCAGAAGCACAGTCCAGAATTCTAATAGAGTGTGTGTTTGGGATGCTCAAGTCATGGTTTCAGTGCCTGGACACATCCAGTGGAGCCTTGCAGTACTCCCCAGCTACATGTACTCAAATTGTCATCGTATGTGCATGCTACACAATATGATTCTGCAGAAACAGCTGGAGCAGGAACAGCACAAGGCAAGGCCACACAGCCCCCCACCATTGCCAAGGCCTGCACAGGCACAGAGTGACTTGGAGGAGGAACAACCTGAGCCTGCCCCAGTAGGCAGAAGGAGGCATGCCTAGTATGCCCTGGCCTTAGCAAAGAGGCAACACATATCACATACACTGACACAGGAGGGACCCAGGGAATGACACCTCTCTCTGACTCACACATACAGTAAAAGGGATGCCAAACATGACACTACCTGTGCTCAACCATGAATAGGGAGTGTACTATGTGCATCCGATATAGGCAGACCTCTAGCACCATCCTCAGTACTGACACACCCACAAGGTAATTCACTCTTCTTACTAATTGCCAATCTACAGATATCCTGCAGAAACAGTTTGCTAGCTATAGGTGTAGAACACAAAGGTCTGCACTGGAGTACAATCTACCTGGAATTGATCCACATATTCAATACAGAAGGGCATACTGGGCATGCTCACACACTTAAAGAAATTAAGGCAATGTCAGACAACATACTGAAAGGTCATACTGGGCATGCTCACACACTTAAACAAATGAAGCCCATGTCTGCCAACAACAGTGGACCATACATATCTGACAGTTGTAGATGTTAGTACATACACTCCTCAGTATGCACCAGTCATGCTTTGCACACACATTGGATAGGAATACACACATATATCCAAAGACAACACACTATAATATGCCAAAAGTACACATACATAGATGTGTGGAAGAGAGTGACAGTGACAAAGAGCCTTCCATCATGAGGCCAAATGGCTACAACCACATGATATGTAAATGTCACTCACTATAGAAATTAGCGACTGGTATCAGTCAGCATTAAAGATTCTGTGGTGCTAGTGCTAGCTGTGCAACATCACTGTACAAGTCAGTAATCATCTAGCAGTTGTATGCATGTATTTGCGGAATATAAACCTGTGTGTGCCTGAGTGTGGTGTGTCTACCTCTACATGAATGGATTATGGCCCATGCACACACACTGCCCTTCCCATAGCCCTAGGGTCTATAATGCCAGATCGAAAAAACATTTCGGCAAACACCATAAGACCAACACGTATAGCGCAAACTACGGTAACAGCGAACGTTGAAAACCGAGAAACATGAAATGTCAAAGTGTCATGGCTGGCCTGTCTGTGGTACAGCTCCGTAAGGTAAGTGTGCAATAGTTACGGACCTTAGGGTTAGGGTGAGGGTTAAGGTAAGTGCATAGATAGGTAATGTATGTAAGGTTTAGTGTAGGGTTAGAAGTAGGGTTTTGTTGAGTGTATGTGTGTGGATTATTTGTTTTGTTTGGGTATATGTCTGTAGGGTAAGTGTGCAATAGTTATGGACCTTAGGGTTAGGGTGCAGGATATGGTAAGTGCATAGATAGTAATGTATGTAAGGTTTAGTGTAGGGTTAGAAGTAGGGTTTGGTTAGTGTATGTATGTGTTTTATTTATTATGTTTGGGTATGTAGTATGTAGCACCCGGTGGTGTTGGCCAACTATGATTCGAGATTTGAAATTTCACGGTTTAGGGAGTTCAGCATATTTGCAGTTCGCATTATACATGTTGGTCTTGTGGTGTTCACTGAAACAGGTTTTCGATCTGTTAATATAGACCCTAGCCCTACTATGGCAAGCCTGCTGATGTCAGTCACTGTGAAATACACCTATAGGGAAAGGATAGCCCAGTTATCTCTGTGGCCCATCCTATGACTGTGTAATGCTGTAGTGTGATAAACTAGTTAGGTAGGAGTTCTAATCCCAGACATGGCAACTGTGTGTGTGTGTGTGTGTGTGTGTGTGTGTGTGTGTGTGTGTGTGTGTGTGTGTGTGTGTGTGTGTGTGTGCGTGTGTGTGCGTGTGTGCGTGTGTGTGTGTGTGTGTGTGTGTGTGTGTGTGTGTGTGTGTGTGTGTGTGTGTGTGTGTGTGTGTTGTGTGTAGGGAGCAATTCTTTCTAGGTTAGTCACACTCACTGCAATTCAAATGCCCTACTTTGGCAAGCCTGCTGATGTCATTCACTTTGAAATACACCTTTGGGAAATAAATAGCCCAGTGATCTCTATGGCGCATCCTATAATTGCATAATGCTGCAGTGTGTGATAAACTAGTTGGGTAGAAGCTCTAATCTCAGATATGGCAATTGTGTGTGTGTGTGTGTGTGTGTGTGTGTGTCTCTGTGTAGGGAGCAATGCTTTTTAGGCTAGTCACACTCACTACAATTCAAACAACCTACTTTGGCAAGCCTGCTGATGTCATTCACTTTGAAATACACATTTGGGGAAAAAGTACTCCAGTAATCTCTGTGGTGTATCCTATAACAGCATAATGCTGTAGTGTGATATAGTAGTTTGGTAGGGGTTCTATTCCCAGACAGGGCAAGTGTGGATGTTTGCCTGTGTAGGGTGCAATGCTTTTTAGGCCATTCACAGTCACTACAACCTCCATTGACCTTCTTTACTAAGCCTGCTAATGTCATTCTCAGTGAAATACACCTTTGGGGAAGAAGTAGGCCAGTAATCTCCATGGGGCATCCTATAATTGTGTAATGCTGCAGTGTGATAATCTAGTTAGGTAGGAGTTCTAATCACAGACATGACAAGTGTGTGTCTGTGTTTGTCATTCGTATCCTGTGTGGAGGTGGCTGTGAGTGTGTAACAACTGGATACATTGTGGAGCATGTTTTGCAAATTTCTTATATGGTGGCCCTATTATATGTCACAATGTCCACCTTACAAGGATAACAGATGTCAAATAGCTGAGAGGCTGAGGTGGCAATCCATACCCCTACATGTGACATCAAGGCCTGGCAAACAAAGTAAGCAACCCTTGTATTACCCAAAGAACACTCTCAACTCATGTCTCATACACAAACACACTTGTCTAGGCAACAACCGCTATGTTGGTAGCACCCTGCATATTGCCCACAGATAGTAACCATGGTGTGATTGCAGTGGACTGGCACCCTGTCCATCAGTACAATAGCCACATATTTGCAGACAGTGTGCCTTCACTATGTTTTCCACTGGATGCCTGAAACAACTGTAGTGCCATCAAATGTGACACACAAAGGACATACTGTGCCTTAAAAACATGCCCTGTATGAACAGATGCCACTGACAACAGGGAATACCTGTATCATGCTATCAATGTAGGTGCAGGGTCAACCTGCTGTCCATTTCCAGTTCCTGCTACATGAGACCAGGACTGGCACATCTGATGATAACAATCTGTGTACACAACATGGGCCAGACACCCCAGGGACAGTTGCACATGTCACTGTACATGCATGTGGGACGTGTGCACATTGGGTCTATGTTAAATAAATGAATGCTTAAAATGTCGAGTACAACATATTCAAACATTTTTAAGCTAACGTTTATTTAATCGACTGCTCAGAACTTCGTAAAAAATGGAGTTCTGAAATATTTAGTTTGGCCAGCACTGACGTATGTGATGTAATATGTAATGTAAGCTAGTGCTAACAGTGCTGTACAGTGCAGAAAGGGAGAATTTTTCCTTTTCTGCACTGAAGTGCAGTCTCAGAGTTGGTATATTTAAGTAGGGGGTGTGGGGGGTGCAGGGGGGCTTGCCCCCCTACTTGCAACATTACAGTATATTTTCCCTTGTGTTTTTTTATATTATTTTGTGTATGCAACTGCTGTTAGTAGGTTTCATGTACTGTAGGACTTGGGAGGGGTAGGTGGCCAAACAAAACATTTCAGGATTGTGTGTTTCGATATTTTGAGTGTTCAGTTAAATAAACTTTTGCTTAAAAGTGTTAAAGTATGTTGTACTTGACATTTTAAGCCTTCATTTATTTAACATAGACCCTGCACATCCCAGACACCATCCATGTCATGGACTATAGAACACATACATGGCAAGCATTGCACAGCACTGGCCACATACAATAGTAACCCAGGTGACTGGATGGTGAATACAATACCCACCTGTGTGGGTCAATCCAGACACTACACACCTGAGCCACACTACAGACCACTGTCATGTGGCCTGATTCCAAGGTATA
Source organism: Protopterus annectens (assembly GCF_019279795.1). Lineage (NCBI taxonomy): Eukaryota > Metazoa > Chordata > Ceratodontiformes > Protopteridae > Protopterus > Protopterus annectens. Next base: position 1,774,729,212 of record NC_056737.1, read on the forward strand.
CCCTTCAACTAGCCTTGTATAGCCTTCTGGCACAGTCAACCACTACACACCCGTGAAGCAATGCACCTATGCATGTCAGTACTGACACCCTGTGTCTGTGTGTGTGGTGTATGATGCTTTTGACCACATTCACACTCACTACAATTCCCATTGGCATACTGAAGCATGCTGTCTGATGTCAGATACCTTCACATACCCTTTGCCCATATAACCTCCAGATAACCCCTGTGGTGCATGTGATACCTGCGCATTACTGTGTTGTGGCAAACTAACTAGTTAGGAAGTGTATTCCTGCCCTGACAAGTGTGTCAATGTGTGTGAGTCCCTGAGAGAGTGTGGCTGTTTTGACACTGACACCTGTTCATCTGGACAGGCACGTGTACTACACCTACCGTATTGCTACTATATCACTGTTGCAGATGTCACTCACCATCACATATACGTTTGGACAGCTCCCCAACATGTAAGCTATGTGGTGCATGCAATAACTGCATAGACATGTGATAGCAATACTTAGTCAGTCAGGGGTTTGAAACCCCATACTGATAGGTGTGTGACACAAACATGCTTAGGTTTTACTCTCCCACCCCCTCACTGACTTACTTTGTCTCTGTCTGTCTCTTTTACTCCGTCTCTAGTGGATGTGGAGAAGTACACCTGCTTTGCTTAGGCAGCAGCTTGTGTTTTGAAAGTGATGCTCATGATCAGCTGATGGTCTCTGCATGAATTGCAGTTTTCCTCTAGCTGATTGCATGTGGAACAGCTGTGGTAACATTCCCATAGCCAATTGCATTGAAACACACTCCCAATATCTAGGAACATCATGTTGGTGTTGGGCCTTTTCACTGTGAGCAGGACCTAGATCTGGTGTTTGGCAAACAGCATCACAGATGGTTTGAGGATTTACCTCTAACAACATACACTGTGGAAACAGGCCAACAGAAAGGACGGGGATGTACCAGACATAACTACAGAATGTAAGTGTTGCTATTCTGCATTTGGAGTAATGTGGGTTTAATATGGTGTGTGTGGATATGGCTGGTCTACATGTTTTAATACCTGTCATGACAGTGCTATGTTTTGAGGAAACTCCCATCTGTAGGGTCATCTGCAGACTGGGCAGTGTGTGGAGCCTTTGTTTCATGTGATACTCACAGAACACCTATCTGAGAACTGCAGAAGCATAGTGTGAGGACTGCAGTCAGTACATGGTGGCTACCATGAGTGTTACTGACTTCATATCCCTCATAGACAGGGGTCTAGGGAAGTAAATAGTGTGGGAAGAAATAGCCAGGGAATTGTTATGGCTGATAGCCTAGTACCAACCTATGAACCTATGAACTTATAGGACATATGTCATGACAAACCCTGGAACGACAGTATATGAGGTTATCATAGCAACATACCAATATTGGGCCAGCTCCAGCCATAAGTCTGTCAACCTTTGTACATATGTCATGCAATAAGAGGTGCATATGTTCTGTACACCAATCTTTATTGACATCATACCTGATAACAAGCCAGTCAAATATCAGACTGCTAGACATGTTATGTATAATAGGTGTTGTTTCTGAGGACATTACTTGGGCATTCTGTGGTTGTGTGTATAGTACTGGGGTCTGTGTACTTAGTCGGACTGCCAACAGTATGTGCATTGCGCATACATTCCTTAGGCTGTGCACAGACTGTGGTAGATGCCATTGTTCTTGGTCCTGTTCTATCTGATGTTACATGCTGCTCCAGTGTATGGTACCCTATTGGCTCACATGTCTGTAGGGTCAGACACACATGTGTCCCATACCACTGACAGCCATCAGACCACACTGTGCCATGACCCAGTGTATGTAGGGTTAGTGTGTGAGTAGCACATATGAGGATAGTGTTTATCAGACAGTCCATATAGTGTCATATTAAGCTTGTGTACCATATGTGGCTGTGGCTGTGTGTACATTGGTTGTGGTTATGCACTTTCTCACAGGTATCTGTTACTCTGTGCTGTGACATACATGTAGAGCTCACTATAATTGCAGGTACATGTGTATTCCCCTATACAAAATGTAGTCCAGTGTTGTGGCAGTCTGCCTGTAGTTCGCACAGTGCTTTGTGACATGCCTAGCAGCCTAGTGTAATTACCCAGTGTGCTGTTATGTCCAGTTATTTGCAAGATATACTGCTGCCAGACCACCATAACTGTTGTGTATTTCTGACAAAACACTGGGCTTCTGCACAGGTGTATGTCACTAACTACTGGGTAGTATGTGACCATGTGACCTCTGCACCACCAGGTATTATGTGTCAGGACAGACTGGTATGCACTTTCTCACAGGTATCTGTTACTCTGTGCTGTGACATACATGTAGAGCTCACTATAATTGCAGGTACATGTGTATTCCCCTATACAAAATGTAGTTAATTGTTGTGGCAGTCTGCCTGTAGTTCGCACAGTGCTTTGTGACATGCCTAGCAGCCTAGTGTAATTACCCAGTGTGCTGTTATGTCCAGTTATTTGCAAGATATACTGCTGCCAGACCACCATAACTGTTGTGTATTTCTGACAAAGCACTGGGCTTCTGCACAGGTGTATGTCACTAACTACTGGGTAGTATGTGACCATGTGACCTCTGCACCACCAGGTATTATGTGTCAGGACAGACTGGCGTGTGTGCATGCATAAACTGTGTGGGCATATGTAGTCCAGTATTTACATGATATACCCATGTACATGGCTATTAACATCCACATTGGGAGGTGTGGTCCACATGTCTCACATGAAGGGGTTATGTGTACACCTGTGGACTGACTACAGAGTGTGACACTGTCCACATATATTGGTCATATCTCTGCTGTAATCCACAGGATCATTACTGTGCTAGAAGTAGTACTGTACTAGGATGTCCTTAGGATGTCTGTCAGTAGACAATGGTGCACATGTCAAACACAGATGTGACCTCTCACATACAACATGGCTGTTAAGGCAACCCCTATTACAGTAGCAACAGTCTACATATATACTTGCAATACATACATGACATCCCCTTGCACTAAGAGGTTGGGACTATTGGTGCTGAGGTAGGACTCCACTCCATGATCTGGACATATGGTAAACATATATGTATATATATTTATCCATATATCTATATAGATATATACACATATACATATCTACACACACACACACACACACACACACATATATATATATATATATATATATATATATATATATATATATACACACAACTCAAATATATACATATACACAGCAATATATGTCTACACATATACAAATATAGATACATATGTACATATAGTCATGGATATCTACATATATATCAACATAAATAAGTATATCTGTACACATAAGATGTTCATACATATCTATCTATATCTATATATATATATATATATATATATATATATATATATTATATATATATATATATATATGTGTGTGTGTGTGTGTGTGTATATATATATATATATATATATATATATATATATATATATACAAAGATATCTACAAATAGCCATATATATGATGCACTATACAGATGTGTAGACAGACATATGTATGAATATACATGTGTATGTACATGTAGACATATATCAACATATGTACATGTATATATCCATATTTCTGTCATGTGTAAACATCACAGTTGTGCATACCTTCCCAGATGTATTTCACCGTATGTATCTGATATGTGTACATTATGATATAACAACATATGTGATGCAACAGTAATATCAATAAAAAGTACTACACAATTGTGGAAGTCAAAGCAATTGTTCAATACCAATCAATATGTGTAGTGACAGATATATTGGAAAAACAACAACTGTCTTCACAGTGGTCATGGTGTAGTGGTTAACTGTTGTGACTATAGTATACAGGGTCCTGAGTTCAAGGGCTGTTTGTTTTGTTGCTGGGTAGAACACAAGCTGTTGGATACAGAGTGGTTAAGACAGTTTTGAGCAGCTTTAAGTGGGTTTGTGTGGGTTTGCTGAAGCTAGTGCTAATGTATGATTAAATGTATGGGTGCTTACACCATGTGGGCTTCACTTACCAGTGCGCAAATGTGCTTAGCTGTAATATTGCAGCAATGCTGACACCTGCTAAGCATGGCTTAGCCTTGGTAACCAGTTCACACCACCCAGTCTGATAACATAGCAGGGTAATGACATCTGTAATAAGTGTATGTAATGCCATGTACATTACATGCATCTATGTGCTGTCATTACAGTAGCAAAGGGTGTGAGTGTCATATCTGGGACACACAAGTATATGAGACCTGTACAGCAATGTTATCCATGTGAATGTGTTGCATACAGGGGTAGTAACCCAGGGTATGTGGTGTCACACTGGCATGCAGTGTATCATGGTGGTAGTACTGTTGACAGTGCTTTCCCAGGCAAGAGTAGAGTGCTAAATGTAGTACTGACAAGCACACCTGCAGGCATAGCTGGACTCTGAGTCTTCACTGTCATGTTCCTGGTGTGTGAGCTGTGTCACAGTATACATCCCCTACTGGATAATGATCTGACATGTGGAATGTAACTGTAGACTACTGTTTGTACATCACATGTTATCGAGGGCTTTCAACATGTAGTATTGACATATATATTGTTGTCAAACGTCTATCTGTCGACACATTCTTCCTACTGCATAGCTACTTGCCAAGCTGATGTCTATCAGTCTCTGTGCAATACCCACTGAGTTTTGGCAAGTGTGTGTATATGTGCATGTCTGCATATCTGTAGGGTACAGCATTTCAAGGCTACATACTCCTATTACAATATGCATTGCCACACAGTAGTACAGATAGTGTTCCTGCTGCCCATAGGTGAGGCATGACAATGCAACATCTTACTATGCTTGTGGCATGTGCATTAGATGTATATCTCTGTAGTACCACTGTTGTGATATACAATGGGTTTTATCGCAGTTGTGGGCAATGTGTGATGGTGGGTATGTCAGAGTAGGTTCCAGTGAGTACAATATCCAATGGGGGATGTGGGTGCTGTGTATACTGTCATTAAACCATGGTACATTCAGTATATGTCCCATGTACCACTTTATGGTGACCACTGTCACCATCAACCATACAGGTAACTGATACCACAATCCAGCCCAGTTATGCATGTGCTGTGTGCAGCCTACATGTAACACACTGGACACACAGACAAGTTAGTTAGCACCGATAAGCCCAGGTCTCTCAGATGTGTGTCCTGTTATGTGTCAGTTAATGTGTATATGATGGTATGTCACACTATGCATTGTCCATATACAACCATTATATCCCCCATTACCATACTGTACATGTATGGGGATGTTCTGCATGTAACATATAACCTGGAACACACCTCACCATAAATGCTGTGTGGTGTGTACAATGAAAGCCACACAGTTCAGTAGCACTACATACCTAGGTAGGGGTCTAGTGCCAGTGCTGCCAGGTAAGAGTGTGCATGTATGTGGATGGGGCTACATCAGGTTGCAGATTATAAATGTCCCAGTGGGTCACCTGTCCATATGGCACAGGCAATAACTGTTATACAAACCTGTGACATGTGTTCATCTGTGACATGGATATGTCACAGCCATGGTGTCACCACAGTGCCATACCCCTTGTGGAATATGACTGCAGACCATCCTCCTGCTGACACATGTACACCTACAACACAAATGTTTAACATTATGGAGACCACAATCACCCAGTGTTAACAACAACTATAATGCATCATTGCTGGATGGCTACACTACCTGACATGTATGCATTGAACATTACTCCTGACAACATGTTACACTGCAGTACATTGGTACACTGTAGTACAGTCACTGTGTGGATCAGAACCATATTAGCCTGTCCCTGCATCGATGTTATGGATAACAGGGATGTGGCACAGGTATCATCATATGCACAGGGTGTGTTGTTGGTTTGCCAGAGGCCAAGGGTGGGCTATACATTTGACACCATGTGTGAGGGTGAGGGGTGTAATGAGTTGAACTAGGTGTTGTGATGTGGTCTGTGTAGGTATGGGGTTGCCCTAGGTGTGTTCATATAGTGTGTGGGTATGCACTCACGCAGTTCTGCCATGTGGCTGTCCTATACAGGTCTTTATGGACAGCTGCAGACCATACCAAGCAGGGTGTGCAGTTTACCACCTCTGGCCATGGACACACAGACTGTGCCTGCCAAGGGTTCCATGGGCACATCCAGGTACAGGCCTTGATGTGTTACTCTCCCCTGATGATGACAGATGTCTTCTGGAACCAAGTCACTCCTCATCAGATGAGTTTTGTAACGAAAACACCAAGTAATACAAGCAGCCTTAATTTTGTGTGTTGTTCAGACTGAATAAATTACTTCCAGTGACTTGGTCTCTCATTTGGTGGCTTTGAGTGAATTGTGGTTTGGTTTACATGTACTGCATGATCCCAAAAGGAAGCACTGCTGTATGAACACCCCACAATCACACATGTGCATACATGGACACCCACACAAACACACACACATGCACACACACACATCCTACATCCATCAACCTCCCTCCACTTCACCAGGGTAAACCTACAGACAAAATAACCACACACACACACACACACACACACACACACACACACACACACACACACACACACACACACACACACACACATACAGGTGAGGTTGCATAATGATAATACACACAGTCCTCCCATTACCCATCTGTCAATATGCATAATGTATGGTACACAACAGCATGCAGTGCAGCTATAGTCAATCCATGCTAGCAATAGTATACATGTGTGTGATGCATGGGCTGTGTTAGTAGGTGATTCCCCTTCCCCTGTAAACTATTCCACCCATGTACACAGTATTGCTGTGCACCTGTTCTGCACCCTGCCATGTACTGCGCACCAAACCTCACAGGTGTACAAATCATTTCTGAATGTGTAGTACTGTGTCAGTTATGTCAGCTCTAATGCTCACAGCCCCTATGTTTTTTAACAACATATACCTGGGATGATATGTGGACAGATGTAATTTGTGAATGCCTGATGTCTGGTTTACAGATCTCAACATCAGCGGACCATGTATGATTAATCCAATATTATTACACTGACAACCGTCAGGCCATACTGTGGCTATGGGGAGTGTACAAACCCTTATTTATATGATCCACCCTTCCTTGATCTGCCATGGGACCACATCACTGCATATATAAACAGTACATGAGCCTGATATGTGACATATGTCCTGTACATTCACATGCATTGTCTATGAAATGTGTTAGGTGTGTGGAAGCTGACCATGATGCATACACTCTGTGTGTGCATATGTGTGCACACCTTTATCATGACGGTTTGTTGAACCTATTGCTATGTGTACTACAGCAGTCAGTATTCCTGGCAGGGGTATACTAGCATGGGCCATCTGCATTTGCCAGTGTATGGTCAGTCTGCCCTACACATGTCCCCCAAATCTGCATGATTGCAAGGTCTACTCATGTGTACATCCTTTGGTGTTCACACACTGCTGTCACTATTGCTGTAGGGGTAGTGTTACATCTGCCACAGTTCCTGAACCTGAATGTGTGCAGATACAGCCATTCTTAGCATCTTTAGGATCCCTGCTGCAGTGCACTGGTGTGTCATGCTGACACCCACTCCCCATATTCAGCCTTTTTGCAGATAATTGACAAGTATGGCCTACACATGTGTCTCAGTTTTCAATGTCCCATACACTGAATGCCAGGTGTTACAGCCTAGTCCCAGCTAATAATGTAGACCACAGTAATACGTTATGCATAGCGTACATCTGTAACAGTTGCCATTGTAATACATGTATATACACTGTTGTTGCACTGTGTAAGGGTGATGTTTCACACATGTCCCTACTGTAGGCCATGTGTCCCACCATTATGTTAATCGCTGTGGACACATTTCACAATGACAGGATGTTAGTTATCTAGCAGGTGTATGACATACCCTTCCAATACCCCATCATGGTCACCACTGTGATGCAGTGCATTTAACAGCAACAATATGTGAACATGTACAGCATGCATTATGGGTAGGTGTGTTAGATGTGTGCATGGAAAATACCATAGCCATTACATGCCTGGTGTATTGGCAAGCATCAACATAAACGATACTGACCAGCTACAGGCTGCTGCCTTGGTGGTATACCAGAGGGACCTACATAAGAGTGTGAGAGATGCAATGTCAGTAGCCACAGCTGTGGCATTGCTACAGGGTGGGTGCAGCATTACAGTACATCAACAGTACAAGTCCACAATACTTCCACTTATGCACATCTGTTTATTACTACTATGCAGCAACAAACTATATATATGACATGTCAGATATGAATGATCTACCTGTACAGATGCGAATGCATACGCAACAGTGGTCTACTGATGTGCCCTGTGGCCTTACCTGCACTCTCCTCAGCTGGTGTATAGGTAGCACCCACCTCCACAATGGTGTCTGGCTGTTGTTGGTCATGCAGACAGGCAGGTACCATGAGGCTGGCGAAGAGCTCCTCAATACGTGTCAGGGGGGATTGATAGCATGAACACCCCCCCTCCCATTGCAAGGCGATCTTCCCAGACTGCAGCAGCAAGCCAACAGGCATTGCAAAGCAGGTCAGAACAATGATGCTGGACCTGCTCATAACTGCGGTTATGCAGTCCAACATCATTTACCCTGTGGACTAGGTCATTCCTCAGGGGGAGCCGCTCCTGCTGCTCATGGGCTAGGGTAGTGCTGGATAAGATAGTTCAGCACAATGTAATTTTTAGTCACTGAATATGCAGGTAGGCATGCATGTGAAATCTTGCCTGAAAGACATAAAGATGGAAAGAGGTCTGTGCAACTCATACAGCAACATTACCATAGATCTTAATACACATCTCTGTCATCCCCCACCATATCAGTGACAACAAACTGTTCACACAACCCAGTAGGTATGGCTACAGCTTACCTACCAGTGGGACATATATTGCATTGTACCACACTTTGTGATATGTGTTTGTAGCCATGTTCCCTGTGTGGGCACTATCATTGCTGGCCTGTTATGGACTATTCACCTGCATGCCATTGTCAGGGCCACTATGGTTCCATATATGCATGTGATATGCTTGCTATGTGATTGCTGCACATCTGACATTCTGTGTTATTGGGGATATCTATGCATGCTGTTGGAAATGTTTTGGGATTGTGTAGATTATTACTACCCACATATGTTCTATAACAGTGACACAGTAGCATATTTAGGGGATATTTGCGAGCAGAACTACCTCTCCAACCTCATTTGGCCATGTTAGCAGGCCACATCACATGTGAGATCCACCCTGGGGCCTCCTCATCTACTGGTACAGCACTACCTTCAGGTGGAACCACCTCAGGGGATGTTGCACCCTCCCGGGGCACACACAGATATGATCTTGTCACCCAAGGTCAGGTCCAGGGTCTGTTCTATAGCTGGCTCCACAGACACTTGTGGGATGTGCTACATCAACTTGAGTCACCCAGTATACATTCACAGGGTCCACATGCTCCTTCTGCTCAGCATCCAGGCCAGACACCTTCAGGGCCATAGACTGCTGTTGTGAGTAGCAATGGGTGGGATGCTTGTTCCCATTGTTTCCATATGGGGGCCAATGGGGCTTCCACATCACAGACCACACACACCATCCAGGGTGTTTACCCACCACATGTGTCATATACCACCCCTGTAGGCTGTCCTCTATATCTACCAACCTAGACCACCTCCATAAATATACCTGCCATACTTTCCCATATTCCCATTCCTTACTTCACAGACAAGGGCAATGTGGTCCCAACAAGGGGTTCACATGTGACATACCCATCCATGTTGCACACACTTACAGCTGTATATATCTGTGTGTATTGCTATGTGTGCTGTTCCCTCACACATAGCATGCAGCACTGTGGTGGTAATATAGAGGACATGTATTTACATACATGTATGTGTGCGTGTGTTTGTATATATGTAGACATCCGCATATATATATATATATATATATATATATATATATATACATATATATATATATATATATATATATATATACATATATATATATATATATATATATGGTATATATATATATATATATATATATATATATATATATATATATATATATATATATATATATATATATATATATATATATATATATATATATATATATATATACACATATACATACCTATATATGGGGTACATTCAGACATCAGGTCCACATTCTCAAAACACCTTCCTGTACAGCTGCACTGTTCTGCCTTGCTACAAAACAGAGAGGTGCCACATATGGACACAGCCTAACATTAGGGGGTATATATATATATATATATATATATATATATATATATATATATATATATATGTATGTATATAGGGCCAGACTGCATGTAACCCTATTACACACCTATGGCATTTCAGTATGCTACAATACATATTAACCTGAATGTCCTGAAAGTGGTGGGCTCTGGAACCCATGTGTCCATCATTATGGCATTACTTCCACCACCAGCTATTGGCCACAGTACTATACATCTCTTCCATTACACACCACACACTATATTGGCATACATCTTGTCAGTCAGTGCTGCTCTACACAGTTGATAGGTATGGCCCACTACCCACAGAGACAGACTCTAATGTCCATAGCAGTTGTTCAGCTGAAGATCATTACGACAGCAACACCTGATGGCACATATATATCATTCCACATCATAGGTTCATAGGTTCATACTAGGCTATCTGCCCTAGGGCATTTATAAGCCTAGCCAGAGTGTGTTTCCATTTTAAATTAATTTTGCTATGCCTTTTTTGAGTTTAGTATACTGTGCCTCTGTCTAACAGTGACACAGAAGTGATAGTCGGGGTAAACCTATGATCTCCCATCCATTCATCAAGATTCCTCTTGAAGAGAGTCAATGTGGGACTTTGCCTAACCTGGACTGTTTTTTTATTCCAGAGTGAAGGGAGCCTCTGGGTTAAGAATCTGTCCCTCCAGCATGTCCTATTTATTTCAGTGCTGAGGTTCAAGTCTCTTCCATTAATTGTTGGACATGGCCGTCAGGCACAGATCGCCTCTGAGCAGGCGGAGTTGCTTTAACGGGGCAGCATATGGCATCTGTTTGAGCCCTTTGATCCTCTTGGTGAGGTACTTTTGGGGTGTTTCCAGTTGCTGCAGGTGTCTGGTAAGGTACATCCCAAAAGGGGCATCGTACTCAATTATGGGCCTGATGAGGGATGAGTAAAGAGGCACGATGACCTCCCTGATCTAGATGTGAATCCTTCATGATTAGGTGGGCTATTTCTAACCACTTTGGCCACGGTTGTCAAATGAGAGATTGCTATCAACTTGGGTCCCCAGGTCCCTAATGACTTCTTCTATACTTAATGGATTACCACCTATGTGGTAATTTGTGGGCAACTGTTTTGCCAAAGGGATGACTATACACTTTTGGCGTGAGGCCATGGCTTTGGCACCAGTTGTCTGTTTCTATGAGGTTTGGAGGATGCTTGGTTGATTATGGCGCCCAGTTTGCAATCATCTGCGAACTTGGTCAGCCACAGTCCTTCCGTGTTGGCCTGTACCACCGAGAAATATATACCAAACAAGACAGGTCCCAGGACAGAGCCTTGTGGGACGCCACTTGTAACTGGTTTGGAGTCTGACATGGCTCCAGCAATTCTAACCATGTGGGTTCTGTCCTTGAGCCAGTTTGCAACCCATCTAGTAAAATAGGGGTTTATATTTAAGCTGGTGAGCTTATCTATAATGCCCGAGTGGGGTATTGTATTGAAGACTTTTGCGAGGTCCAGGTAGGCTGTGTGGACCACCTTCCCCTCGTCAATGGCCTTGGTGACTGTTTCAAAGAAATTGACCAGGTTTAAGAGGCAGGATCTGCCAAAGCCAAACTGGGTAGGATCCAGTGTCTGTAGGTCCCCAATATCTTTATTTATGAGGTCCATGATGATCCTTTCCATAGCGCACCACCTTTGTGGAGAGGGACCACTGTTGTTTGGGTACATATCCTGTAGTAAGGCTAAGATTGAACAGTAGTTTTATGTTTGGGTTTAGCTCTTTGGAGTTCAGACACCATCTGGTCCCACTGATGCTGTGTTTTTGCTTTGGAGATGAGCATCTGAGATGTCAGGGAGGCAGCACTCTGTTGGGATAGATATTTGCCCTTTTTTTGCACTGAACCTGTCAGCTAGGATGGTGGCAATGTTTGTGGGCTCTGTGTATTTTTTGTCATTTTGGACTAATTCTGAGCATATCTGGGAATTCCCACCCAGGTTCCTAACATAACTAAAGAAAGCCTTGTGATTATCCTTAGTGTTCTGTGCAATTTTTCTCTCAAAGCTGACCTTAGATGATTTTATGAGTGCCTTAGGATTTTGCTCTATCATGTAGTAGCTTCCTCCTTCTATTGTATAGTTTGTTTATGGCTGGGGTCCACCAGACAGGACGTCTGCTTTGGAGGATTGGGTCTTGGTTTTATTTGGGATTGCATGATCCATGCATTCCTGAAGGTGTTCATAGAATGTGTTTATAAAGGATTCTGCGGTCTGGGCATTATTTTCCACAGGCCGGGGCTTTGAAGGATTTCTCCTCGGTTTTGGAGGCGTGAAATTTGCTTTAGAGAAGTTTTTCACTGTGGTTTTCTGGGCAGTGGGGTGGGGATGTGAATATCCAGTGAGATTAGTTTATGGTCTGATCTTACCAGTGAGGGGGGGATTCTGGTCTGTGGAGCATAGTGTCCCCATGTTGGTGATGATCATCTACCCCAGTATTATGGACCAAGTACTACAGTCAATTCCATGCATATATACTTCACATACCTGTTGTGGGGATTAGGTCTGTTGTGGATAGTGTCCTTGTAGGAGGTAATTTTTTTCACTATTTAGCCTGCTTCTTTTGTTTTCTTTTTTGGTGTTGTTGTGGTTCTGGATCTGTTGTATGTTTTATGTTTGTTTTCTCTTTCTCTTTCTCTCTCTCCATCTCATTTTCTCTCTCTCTCCCTCTCTCCAGTAAATGAATTGAGCTGCTTGGAATAGATTGCAGCATGGTTTTTGTGGGTGATGCACATGATCAGGTGATGGCCTCTGCACCAGTCAGTGTCCTCCACTTGCTACCTGCATGTAGCATGCAGTGTAGTACTTCCAATTACCACTGTCATGGCAACCCACTACTATAAATCCCTACAGCATGTGGGCGTGGTCTCTTTACCTTTCCTGTGTGGTGGACATCCTTCCTGTGTGTGGGCAGCAGTGTTACAGACAGCAGGTAGCAATAACTCTTACAAGAGAACTTGCACGTTCAGGCCAGCTACATATTTGTATGAGGTTCCAGAACTACAAACAGAGTGAGTACCGTTGTTGTATGTATTGTATAGCACCAGTGTTACAGGGTTTATGTATACATACTAGTTTAACATGGACTGCAGTCTGTCTGCATAGCTCCCAACTGTGTGTCTATCCACTTGATGGCCAGAGGTGTGTGTGTGTTATGTTTTGCCTGTCCACCACACAGGTCTTGTGTCAGATATGTCACTGGTTGTGTGTGTTGAGTGCTATCAGTACATGGCTACATCTATTTGTGATTCTGACTTCATATTCCTGACTAAGGGTATGTTGCAGACTATCCTGTAACACCAGTGACTTGCTTAGTGTATGACAACACTATTTCACATATGGGCCTGTGTTCCAGCCTCTGTCCTCCACTTACATACCAGGCTTTGTCCATATGACATGCTGTCAGGGGTTGTTATGTAGTGGCCTGTGAGTATGTCATGCTGCCATTCCTGCCATCATTCTACTGCTCTTGTGGCCCACACACATACTGTGGGGTTGGGTCCATATATGTGTGGGCTTCATCTGCACAATACATGTGTGCCCTTATGCAGTCCAGAGGCCAGTGTATGTAACAGTGGTATATGGCCCTGTATGTCAGTCTATGGGGGGGGGATGCACCATAGCTAACATAGGCTGTTACATGTGAGGGGTATCAGGGGTAAGCTGCCTTAAGGTATCTGGATGTACATTACCATACAATTCACCTTGGGTAAATGCAGGCCTACTGCTTCCTGCTATACAGACTGTTCTGTTTGTCAGTCAGTGTGATTGTGATGGTTTCAGTTATGCTTTGTTATGTAACAGATACATCCCATTGTGTCATCTGAGGTCTTTACCCCCTAGGGATTGTGTACAGAGTGTAGATAGAGGCTGCTGGACTATACATCTGCATTACTTACTGTTGATTGATTGTTATCCTGTGGCCCAGTCTGTCTTTACTGTTGTACTACTTGAAGGCCTTGGCCTGGACAGCAACATATGTAATGCTTTCTGGAATACTGTATTAATTTATCTGTTTGACAGTTGCACTAGTCTGTTTATATGTATTTCAGAGTCTAAACAGCTATATGACATGGCATATACAACTGTAATAGTACACAAATAAAGCGTTCTTGTGTATGCAAACCTGTGTGTGGTGTTATATCCTTTGACCTCTCTGTGGGTATATGTGCAGGCAACAGATGTCTTTTGTACAGGTGGCTCATACAGTGTCCAGTTGGTAAGGTGGCAGCTGTAGGCATACTGGCTTTTCCAAATGGTGTGCATCCTCTAAATATGTATCTTCCCATACATACCTCTGTGTGTGTATGTGTAGTTACATATATATATATATATATATATATATATATATATATATATATATATATATATATATATATATATATATATATATATATATATATATATATATGCGTCTGTGTATATGTATCTTAGGAATGTTTATTGCTTCCACATTGTACATTCCCTATGGTAGCCAGACTATACTGCATGATATATTATTGATTCCAGCCTGACATCATACAGGTGGGATGGATTACTGTTAACGTCTTGTGCCCATGTTGTGTCAGGTCCTGGTTATGGGAATTGCAACAGTTGGTACTGTATTGCAGGGCAGACCTGTTTGGCTGTGTGGGGGGGGTTATCAATACGTACATGACGTATGTTGCTTGGGCCCCCTCACCTTCATTAATGGTGCCTGTGGTCATATGTGTATTTATGTTCTGTTTTATATCTATAGATATATATATGTATATATGTATATATATATATATATATATATATATATATATATATATATATATATATATATATATATATATATATATATATATATATATATATATATATATATATATATATATATATATATATATATATATATATATATATATATATATATATATATATATATATATATAACACACACACACACACACACACACATTTATATATATAGACATATATGTAGACATATATATCTATAGATGTATGCATATGTATAGATATATGTATATATTTATATATATAATATATGTATATATGTATATATATATATATATATATATATATATATATATATATATATATATATAGATAGATATATATATAGATAGATAGATATATATATAGATATAAATACACACACACACACACACACACACACACACACACACACACACACACACACACACACACACACATATCTACATGTTTAAATACATTTCCTGTACTGTTGAATGACTGTGCTGGATGATATGTTTGTGAAAACATTAGAGTTATGTATATCTGACATGGCTTAGTGGTAAATCACTTTGGCTATGATGTGCAGGGCCCTGTATTCCAGCCTTGCAGAAGCTGTTTATTTTTTTGCTGGGCAGAACAAGGGCCATTGGATACAGAGTGATTAAGGCACTTTTAAGCAGTTGTAAGCGGGTTTGCGTGAGTTTGGGCAGAGGTAAGCACTGCTAACTTCCAGTTACAGTTTCTTATACTCAGCTTCTAAATTGCTTAACCTGTGTAGGCATTGCTTACTCCCTCGCAAACAGTCTTAAACCCACTTACTGCTGCTTAAAAGTTCTTACTCCCACTTACCCCTGTGCTAATTTCTTTAAAAGAAAAGAAAAAAGGGTTGATAGGAAAGTAGTGAAACAAGGACACAAAGAGGGAAAGACAGTAGGGAAAATAGCTGGGGATGTGCAGCAAGGGTGTAGGGAAGGTCCATAGCTGTCCATTTCGTCTACAGCAACAGCTGTGCATATACACTAAATTTGGAGATAGATTTGGACACTCATACCCCTGAGAGAAGGGTGAGGACAACAATAATATGTTGTTAAGCCAATTAGACCAGATTACATGTGCCCAGTGGACACGTGTGTGAAATGGACAGCTATGTATGGGACAAGATTTTTTGGGGGGAACAGACTGCCCTTTTATTTTTTTCAGGTGAGTGTGGGATGTTGGGGAGGGATAGTAGGTATATTTGGGGAGGTAGGTTGGGTAGGTTAACAGACAAGACAAACAAGATGCATACAGGGGCAGTATATGACACATGTGGGGGTTGAACACCTTGATGAGAGGGATGTTGGGAAAGCAGAAGCCCATGAGCCCCCTAGTGGAAACAGTGGGACTGAGGTCCCCACCCATGGGCAGTCACCACTGCACCTTCAGAGCCCCAAAGGTGGCTGTGCTGGGGGCTGTCAGAGAGCCAGGCCAACCCTCTAGTCATGACATGCAGCCCTCAAGCTGGTGTAGCAGGTCTCCAACCTCCCTGCAGTGCTTGCTATTCACCACGTCCTGGACCTGGCGACGGGTGACAGGTTCCTGTCAGCACCCTCTCCCAGGGGGGGTGAGCCCCATCTCCTGAGGCAGTTCCACCCGAAGGTGGTTCAGGACTAACAGACGAGGAGGTCTCAGGTTGGGCCCCAGATGTGCTGGTGCCCGGTGCCATGGCCAGCTGAGGTGGGACAGGTGGGTCCGCTGGGACCTGCATTCCCATACATGCTATGGTGTTTACGTTTTT
This sequence comes from Protopterus annectens, assembly GCF_019279795.1. Classification (NCBI taxonomy): domain Eukaryota; kingdom Metazoa; phylum Chordata; order Ceratodontiformes; family Protopteridae; genus Protopterus; species Protopterus annectens. The sequence continues at coordinate 1,774,746,117 of NC_056737.1, forward strand.
CCAACATATGTGGGTTAGTAATAGTCAACACATTCCTGGATTAGGTATAACAGCATGCATAAATATTCCCATTGACCCTAACACCAGATATGGAACAGTTGCATAGCAAACAGAACACATGCATATATGGGACCACAGTGATAATTACAACAGTATGCAGGTACATTGATGGCACCATGCCACCAATGTGGAAGTATTTCAACATAGCACGTGCATAGAAACAGATTTAAATAATTATCGAACAATAGGACATATGTCCCAACATTAGAGTTAAGTCAGCACATACTAATTGAGTTGGGTATTTAGTTTATTGTTGCAGATATGGTGTAAGGGGGGAATGTCAGCTAACAACTAGTATATACCTGTAGTTTGCATTACTTTCCTAGTCAGTGCTGTTATCTGTACCTTACTTAAGTCAGCACATACTAAATGAGTTGGTCATTTAATTTATTATTGCAGATATGGTGGGGGGGGAGAAATATGTCAATTAACAACTAGTATATTCCTGTCATTTGCTTTACTTTCCTAGTCAGTGCTGTTATCTGTACCTTAAAAGAATTAGCACACTATCCTATTGCCTTACTTTGGACAGTGGTATGGCTGTCGACAACTATATACATGAACTGGTTTTACCTGCAGTACACATGTCTTACCTGGTATATCTGTGGAGGAATTGTTTGTTAACATTAACTAACTGTTTCTACACATACTCCCCGATTCCAGGTTGATGTTATGCACATACCTGTCCATCTCTTTTTGTACAGACTCTGGGCATGTCTTGGCCACATGCAGGTGAACCGGGACATATTTTGACTATTGCCCTCTTAAACCTTCAGTGCATTACAGTACACTTATACAGGATTTCCTAGACAGTTATATTATGTAGCACAGTGTGGGTGACAGTGATGTGTGATACCTTATTATTCAGAGCAACTGCAAACTCACAATGCCATACAATAACAGAATATACAGTACCAGTACAGGATATCAATCTTTTATTCCTAGGCACAGTGTTTATATCTGACAGACCTGTGGAAGCAATGTTTGTTAGCACTACCTAAATGTTGCCACACAAATTACCAGATTCCACATTAGTATTATGCACATACATCTCACTCTGTTACTGTACACACTCTGGTCACAGCTTGACAACATGGGGTGTAAATGGAACATACTTGGCTTATTACCCTCATATCATTTTATGGAGTTGATAGAGTGACAGGTTTGTTCTCATAGATTTCTGGCAATCAGTTTTTTTTTGTTTGCTGCCTAAACATCTGGGATCATCCACTGATTTCCCAGGGGGACATGGTGACAGGCAGCAGATATGGGCCAATTTACTGGACATTCTGGACATATCTGTACAGTTGTGGGGTATGATTCTGTATGCAGCCTACTACCACTCTCAGGATTCGAACCGTGGCTGTGTATGCTAAAAATACAACAGTTCATGTCTCAGTTGAGTACGCTATTTGGATTTTGTTGTCTGGCCTTTCATTGTTTTCTATGTCTCTCTCAGTTGTGCTATATGACCTCTTGGGATTACACCAGTCATATACATACATTCCTACACATTTTATGTTGCACAGTGTGGGTAACAGTGCTTAATACAACAGTACTATTAAGTGATTGCAAATCTACATTACCATATAATACCAGAGTAAACACATGCAGCCCAGCAGTTAGACCTTTATTGTCAGGCTATTATGCTTTTATTTACATACAACCTATATGAGACTCTTCCTGCCATATTCTCTGGTGTATGCAGTACATGCCTTAAACAATATAGGTTTTATAAAGGCAATTAACTTACACTACTTTTAGATTCATTTCCTATGACATTACATGCAAGAGTATTACTAACCTGCCTCGCATTGCAACCGCTCCAAGTGACATCCATGGGCCTCCTAGTTCATAGCCCACTCACTTGCCGCTGTGAAGGACATAAGAGGAATATTTAGCCATACCTATCCATAATATACATGAGCTGGCAATTATTAAACAGGTAGTGGACTGATGCTTGCACATGGCTGGGACATCCCCTGTCCTCCTAGCCTCGTGGATCCATTGATCCAAGAGATCCCCTTTTCACCATTTCAGGTCAGCATAGTGATGCCTGACCTGCTCACCAGTTTGGGGTATGCCAGTGGCACTGGTGAGGTCATGGGCGAGATGGTCCCAGGCTTCCACCTGGTATTGGGAACCCTGGTACTGGCCCTGCAGCAGTCTCTGGTCATGTTCTTTGACAAGGAGTCCTGCCATGACTCTGGATTCCTGGATGCCCCAGAGCTGCACCCGAAAGCACACACCCTCTCCCATTCCAGACATAGTGCCTACAAGGGGAAGCTACAACCAGTTATGAGATGTATTCCCACTTGTTGGGTTTAGATAGGGCTGATTTCCCACACTTTGCCATGGTTGGATGGTTTTGAAAAGGCTAAGCTATGGGCAAACCTGCTTACCTAAGGTTGGCATTGCTTAAAGGGGTATACCAATGGGCAAATTGAGTTAGCTGGCCTACACATTTCTTACACCTAGTAAGCTGGGCTGTGCAATGTTTAGCATTGCTTAATTTTTAATTTGCATACTATTTGCTTTTTGGCATTGATATATTATTCATTACACGCTATATATGTGTTTGGTATCCATGATTCATGTGTACGTACACTGTATGGGGTCCTTGTGTTTATTAGGGTATTTCAACACTTTATTACAATGACACCTCACATCTGGGCTTAATGCAGTACTCCAGTTCACATATTTATGTTATGTAGTAGGTTATATAACATAAAACTGTATATTGACTTCTTTCACATATTCAGTTTGATTTTCCTATAGTGAGGATCTGTTTGATGATACCTCAATCTTTTGTACTGCTATAATGGCTTAGTGGTTAACTACTGTGACTATAGTGTACAGTGTCCTGGGTTTAAGACCTCCGAAGGTTGTTTATTTTGTTTCTGGCCAGAACAGCGGCTGTTGCATACAGAGTGATTAAGGCACTTTTAAGCAATTGTAAGCGGGTTTGCGTGGGTTTGCACAGGGGTAAGCTATGCTAACCTCCAGTGAAATATGCTTTACAGAGAGGTAGCTTGAATATTGCTTAACTTGTGTGCGCATTGGTTACCCCCATGCAAACGGGCTTAAACACGCTTACTACTGCTTAAATATGCTTACTCCCGCTTACTACTGCTTAATAGTGTTTACACTTGCTTACTAGTGCTTACCCCCTCTTACCACAGCACTAATTTAGACAGTAATGTCTAATGGTTCTTGGGAAGGTGGTGGATTTGGAAACTGTATGGAGTTATCATTCATTACACATTTTACCTTCCATTTGTATCCCTGATTCCTGTGTACATATACTGTATGGGGCACGTGTGATTACCTGTGAACTTTGCAGCATTATAACAATGACACCTCACATCTGCATTTAAGGCAGAATTCCAGTTCACAAATATATGTTATAAATATATAAATGTTGTAAATATAGGTTATGCAACAAAGTAAATTGATCATACAGTGATTTGACATGGAAGATGGATTGTACTGGAGTGGGGCTTGAACCAGGAATGACTGCTTGTAAGGCGAATGCTCTGCCCACTATACTATTGCTATACTGCTTCATTTGCATATATCATGCTTTTTATCCTCTTGTGCCATTTAAGCTGTGTTAACCATATCTAAGCGATGGGCAAACCCACACACCAATGGTTAAATGTAATCTGTGTCATAAAAAATATTCTTTATATTTTATGTTTAACTATTGCTCTTGTAAATGTGGGGGGATGTTGCTGGGGGTATGTGAACACCTATGAGTGGTCTTGCTCATTCTTACTCATACTCTGCTGTTCGTCATTGCAGGAACATGTATATTCTGAGAGCTGTGCTCTCAGACATGCCCCCTGCACTCATACACACTCCGTGTAAGTTTAGGAGCTCAAGCAGCATGCCTTTGTTAATATGCATGGCGCTCTGCCATCCTGCTCCTAAACGTCCACTTACATGCATGGAAGGATTGTGAATCTGGGGGTATATTTCTAAAATAATTGCATAAAAGTCGCTTGTGTCAGGGACAAAAGGAAATCACATGTGAAGAATATTTATATGTTATTTATTTATTTACATTTATTTACCGGGAAATTGCAACTGGACACAAGTCCTTTTTCAGTGGAGGCCCAGGGAGAAAAGCTTCACAGAACAATAAATGAGCAGCAGAGTACATGAAGAACAATTGAATATACATACAGCAGCAAATAATACATACTGCAGCAATCATTAGCTATACATACAATATGAAACATAGTAATGAAAAGATATACCAATATCGGTACTTACGTATTATCGCAACCACATTTTTGCGATCATAACGGTTGCTTCTGATACTGAAATGCGAACGGTAATGTTTTAAAAAATGGGAGACAATGTGTTTTCCTTTAAAAAGGTAGGGTCTTTTATGGAGGGTTATGAATAAAAATTAGAAAAAAACTGAAGCTGTCAATGCATGTTGCACTTCCCCACCGGTGACAGCATGTCATGCCATCTTCCCGGTTACTGAAACTGAAATGAACTGAACAGGTCCTGTGCCCTACAACAAATTGGGTTAATGTCATGATAAAATGTGACATGGTGTGATTTTCTTTTTACAGTGCAGGCTGTGATTTCAGGCACTGGCATGTTCAGTGAAAACCAAGTAGTACTTCTTCATGGATTACTGTTGCAACGATCTTGATCGCTGTCACTATATCTTTCTGTTTCTCTGTGATGGGAATTGCTGAGCCAGAAGCGCATTCACTCTACCTCTTCTAACCAGTGTTTTCCTTTTTTTTCCTTTATTTTTTTAATTTCTGGGAATGTTCCGTTTCACTCTACCTGTCTGTTAAAGTAAGTAAAACAGTGTGTTGTACCAGTCACACTACAATAATGACACAACTTTGATGGCCATATGTGAGTGTAAACCATTACTTGACCTGAATTTGCTGGCAGGAAAAAAAGGAACGTTCATCGAGCGGAGTTGCAATAACCGACATGCTCTCAGTACACTGTCTAAACAAACAGCGACAGTAGGGGGTTTGGACATAATTTCAATAACAGTCCAGAAAAGAGCCTTTACGGTTTAATAAAAAACACACACACACACACACACATGCGCACACACACACACACACACACACACACACACACATGCGCACACACACACACACACACCACATCACTTTTTAAAACCATTATGGGATATATTTCAGGATAGGGGAGCTAGCCGCCAGTGACAAATGTGGTTACGATAATACGTAAGTACCCCAATATCTAGCTAGAGGCTAGGAATAAAGGTAGGTTGGTAAAGGTAGGTAAATAAATATCTTATCCCAAGTGAAAAAAATGTCTGCTTATCTGAGAACCTGCAATCATTGTCTAGTCATAAAAAAGTATACAATATGAATGTTGCTTTACAGAGTCATATGGGGGAATGTGAAGGGTGAGGCATACAAACAAGAAAAAAATGTTAAGAATGTGTATTTCATTTTGATATGCTTTCATTTCAAAATGGATTCCTGGGTGTTTTTCAATATGTATCTCATGATTTACTTCTTGCCAAATATTAGAAATGCTATCATGGCAAAAGTCTAGAATATTCTGTTCTTTGTAGAAAGTTCTTTTATGTAATTCAGAACTCATGTCTAATATGGAAAGTTATAAATACAGAATTGGGAAATCCTAGTTATCAGAAATAATGCTGTAGTACACATTAGATGTAATGTAATCTGATCTGCATGCATAGAATGCATGATGTCATGAGGTAAGTAAGAAAGCTTCACTTCTTAAATTTCAAGCTGACATTTTCCCACCCAGCACATTACACAGTACAGTTTCCTGACCTCACTTTAACTGTATCACAAAGTCTGCTTATTTACAGTAACAAATGCAAAGTTTAACTGTCAGGTACTTTCAAACAGTAAAATAACATTCAATGCCAATGAGAGAGAAAACTACTTTAACTTTAAACTCTACAGGAAACATAACTTGTAACCATTTAAAAACTTTGTGCCATAAAACATACAAGCATATAACTGTCAGAGAGACCCAATTTATGTCAAAAGCCAGTAAACAGCTTTTTGTTCACACAGGTACCGATATATATTCTGAAACAATCAGAAGTTATAAATGTTAAAAAAAAACTAGTTAATATATACTAAATCATTAATATGCCTTCTTATCCCATGTATCCAAAACAGTTTTGATAAATAATCTAAGCAGTGACAATGCCTGTGTATTAACTCAGAAGAACATTTAGCAGGGCAAAGGTCTATATATTATTTGAAATAAAGCATGTCAGCTTAAGGTCATAAAAGCAAAGATAGCTTACTGTTCAATTATATCACTCAGTAAACCAGTAATAATATACTAATATACTAAACTAAACTAGCATAAACAGTTATTTAATTTGTATACGAACAAAAAAAGTATAGAAATGAAAAAGCAAAAGAGAAAAAAAAGCAATAAGAAAAATATTGTCATGACATACCTTACTTGAAAATTTAGCAAGTATAAAACAAATTAAAGTCCAGTTGCAGTAGATGCTTTGAGAGATTTAGTGGAAACAGTAATCTTTGACTCAGGTTTTTGTTTTTTTCTTTGTAACATCAGTCCAAGAAGATTTATCAGTAACTCTCTTCAGAGATGCAGATGCCCATTCTGTATCTTCAGGTAAGGAAATAATGTCATTGTTTTTAATAAAGGCAGTGGCTTCCTCTAGGGCATCAAATGATCTCATTTCATTCTGATATAGAATTTTTATTCTGGCAGGAAAGACAAGCTGAGTTTTGATGTTATTCTGCTTTAACAGTTTTATTAATGGCCAAGCTTTTTTCCTCTGTTCCAGAACCCTGGTAGAATAGTCATTATCAAACCTAATTGGGTTTTGATTAAATTGTAATGGACTTTTCCTCCAGGCAGATTTTAGGACCAACTCCTTGTCCAAATAAGAAACTTTATGACTATTAATCTGGGAGGAGTAGAGGAGGATGTTGACACTGGCTTTCCTAAAGCTCTATGAGCCCTTTCAATACCAAAGGACAGATTCTTCTTTATATCTAAAATCTCTGGAATCCAGGTATTCAGGAAAGAAATTATATATTCTCCTTCAGCTCTCTCATGGATGCCAAAAATCCTTATATATGACCTTCTCTCCCTGTTTTCCAGGTCATCCACTTTATTGACAAGCCAAGTGTTTTGTTTGATGAGAAAATCTTTCTGGCTTTCTTCTTCCTTCAGTCTTCCATCAAGATCATTCTAAGTGTGTTATTCTGGATTGAAGCTGCTGTATAAGTTCCTTGAGAGAACCTGTTTGTTTCTGACAATTTTCCTTGAGGTTTTGTAAATTCTCCTTAAAATCATCCATTTTAGTGAGAGTTCTTGTAGAGCAGATGTCACAAGCTGCATTTCTTTTTTAAAAGCCATGTCAAAATGAGAAGTCTTCAAAGTGCTCATCTCCACAAATTATATATTCTCCTTTATAATTTGACAGGAAAAAAACTTTCCTAAGTTCAACAAAGTTGCTAATAATATAGTTTATACTTTCATCTATCAATTCTAAGTATTTTTGCTAAAATAAAGTAAGTTATTTTATGTTTTTATACTAGTTTCATGGAGCTCTGAAAAACTGCTGATATCAGTTGGCCATCTTGGCTCCTTCCTTAGTGAATAATCATAAATGTTTAATGTTTCTAATAATAGTGTTTGCAACTCATCTCTAAAACCTAACTGGAATTACTATCTGATTAGTTGTTTATCTCTATGATTTTCTCTTAATTTATAATATATTCTCCATTTTGTGCTTTGTTTTCATGGGCTCGAACCAACAAAGGTTGATGGTTGGGATAGGTAGTCTAGCAGATTTAGTTTTGTTTGCTAGAATGTGTCTCATTCCATGTATAGGGTGTATTAAAGTTTATATCAGAGTGAAATATGCCAAGTTTTTGTTATTTAACTGTTTTTCTAGTTTTGAAATGCCTGACACAATTGTTTTACTTTTATCTTTCATGGGGAAAGTTATTTGGATTGAGATAAATAGAAATACAACAACTGATATTCATGGGTTAGTACTAGGCTAACTGCCCTTGTGAGCTATTTTAAGCCTAGTCAATTATCGCTTGTGAGACTCAAACACTGCACCTTGTGTTTGCAAGGCAAAAACCTTAACCATTTGGCCACCCTCCCAATCACTCTATTGTCTATTCAGGAAGAGTATTAAATATACAGGAATCTATTAATACAAGTTCCTTTATTATTTATCTTTAAAGAATTCTGATATGGATTTAACTTTGATGTCCTTAAATACTAATGGCTTAAACAACCCATATAAGAGAGCCAACCTACTAAGGTATTTTAAATTTAACAAGGCTCAAGTAGCTTTTCTCCAAGAGACACACTTTAAATAAATGACACATTTATGTGGGACCCTAAGGAATACACAATACTTGATCAATCTTCTTATAAAAATACAACCAGAGGAGTAACAATTTTATGGAAAAAGACTTTTTTAAATCTCCAAATCATTTACAAACATGTAGATAATGATGGACTCATGACCTTAGTTATACTTAAGTTTAATAATAGACTTTGGACCCTGGTAAATTTATACTGGTTCCCAGGTATGGGGGTTGGACTAGCTAAGAAACAGTTTAAATTTTATTACAACTACTTCTAAAGGTAGTATTATACTAGGAGATGATTCAATTGTATCACAGATATTACAGAAACTATTAATAGGAAATCTCCTAGACTATCGTCCTCAGCCAAACAGTTAAAAAATGGACAGAAATGTTTAAATTAAAAGATACCTTTAATGTTTTGGGACCAAATTCTTTACTATTCTCACACAAGACTATAAGTATGGTACCCAAACTAGAATAGATAGATAGAATAGATAAAATTTATATCTCACAAGAACTTTATTCTAAAATCTTGAATTTTTCAATACAACCTTGTCCCTTTTCAGATCATAATTCCCTGTTGTTAACAATACACTTGGAATTCAATCAGTTAATTATTACTTCAAGGATTCCTTCATATATCACAAAAATTAAAGACTTTCCCCGGGATTCATAAAGCTCGGCACAAGGCTGGCATTAGGCTCGCGCCGACCGTGTGGCGTGAAGATGGCGCAGTAGCGCCAAATGCATATTAATGAAGGTGTGCTGCCACCACAGCCACATGCATAGGAAATGAGCGCGAGTGCATAGGGAGTGTCGAAGTGCCGCACGGAGGAATGGAAATGTCAGCTGTCGACATGCAACCTAAAATGCTAGCATATAACAATTTGCAAGCAATAGTAATCACATCTGTCAGTGTCCGTGGATACTGAAATGTATGCAAAGCATGCAAGACAGTTCCTGCGAACACAAAATGAAGACGCAAACACAAATGCACAGTAGGGAATAACGGGTCCCTATCCTTCGAACAAATGACATTGAAAACCGTGTGCCCGTAGTCCAACGCAATGTAGACAGTTATACCAAGTAGAAGTGAAACGCATCATGTTAGCGCGCCGCCAATAGGTACATCCAGCCCAATGGTCAGGGTCACCAGCTGACCCATATTGTGAGGGAGAGTACACAGCTGGACAGATGTGTCCATAACAAATCCACGATAAATGTAAATATCTAACGACCGTATGACAGAATTATATCCCACAACGCATGTAATAGTCACATACAATAGGTATGTCCGTATTTAACATACCATATGTGACAGGAAATAGAATAAGCATGTAAACGAAACAGAAGGAGCATACAAACTGCTACAACAATAAGGCAACATGTAGGCTTAAAGGAATAGTATTATCCGTAGCATTGACTGTGAGTACGTGTTGTCCAGTACAATCAGATATGTGTCCGGAATATATCCCATCCTGGACATAGGAAAAGGTGGCATCCTACCAATGATCAGAACAGTCAGCCAAAATATGCACATATGCGGTCCAAGCCATACTTGTCAGGATGTGTCACAGATGAACGGGTATTACCCAGGTGTACCAACCATGTCATGAAAGTTAAACATGGGCGTGTACCTATGTGCGTGATGTATAGCATGTGGAAGGTGAAACATGCCAGGGTAGCCCACACAACCATACAGGTACCTGACATATGTAGTGTATGCAATGTGTTACCTTGACAGTGTCATGGGCCATCAACCAAAGCAGTGATGGATGGAGTGTCAGGAATATATGTGTGGGGGGGGATGGGTAATGGTATAATCCTCAAAGGTGAGACTGTGTCGTATGCAGAATAGGTGAACTGGAGGTATATGAGGGAGCACCGGGTGAAGCAGAAAGAAACACAAAGAACATGTATGCACATCTGCAATACAACCAGACAGGCCATACTGTAGAACACAATCCCACAAACATATGAATATTAAAATGTGCAATACAAATGTACAGAAATGTCACCGGCACATACCCACAGATTGGTCCTGATGGAACCGGCCAAATCAAATGCAACACACCTGGATGCATAATGTAATACCCAGCATCCCCTCCACAGCACACAACCTGCCCCCATACCTGAACGTCCACCAAATCCAGCCATACTTGGCCTACTAGCTTGGGCACAGCCACATCTACACATAGTGACCACTACTCATATGTAGTAGGCAGTGTCACCCTAGGCAGTTTCAGGATTGCAAACTATGTATCCCTTGCATGTAAAACCCCCAGCACATTTTCGTAACACCAAAAGAATGGTTGGTATTGGTCTTGTTAAATTTTTGGATATCCCTCATGGGATAAGTAACCTGTGTAAACATTAGAATGGGTATCAAGACACAATGTCCAGTCCTGTAGACATCTGGACACAAGTTGGAATGTGCAGTAGTGGTGCATGAGACTGTCCAGCCCTAGATGGTCATGCAGAACCTACTACCCAGGATCAAACACCTGCCCGTGATGCACGTGTCCCGACATGAATAATCGAGAGAATATATTGTACACATTCGCATAGTGGCACATGATAATAGGGCGATGAAGGCACTGATGTAAACAGGATACCCCCTGATCCACTGTGTGAGGGACAGTCACTGCATGGGTAGGTGTGTCCTGACCAACAATGATACAATGCCAAATGTACTGTGATTGTAAGAAATAACTATGTATGATACTGCATGTAACAGTTGCCTAAAGCGGTCACATCAGGATAGAAAATACATAATTCATACAAGAAACAGACTAACAACTAAAGTGCTAAAGGTATAGGCTCACAGCTAGGAAACTAATGAATGTTCTAAACCTGCACTGACCATGGGTATGTGTTGGCCTAAACAATCTGGTGTCCCCAGAATATATCCCAACCTGTACATATGACAATGTGTCAACCCTACCAATGGTCAGATCATTCACACAATAACTGGCCAGCGTCTTAATCACTCACAAAGCCAGTGACCTTTGGAGGAAAGATGTTGAATGAGAATGACTAATTACAACAATGAAGAGTAATAGA
>NC_056737.1:1775062611-1775157611 GCF_019279795.1 Protopterus annectens
AATCATACTAAGTTGCCTATTAATATACCTGAAGAACAATTGGCACTTATTAACCATTTGAGAAAAGAGGGATGTAGGGTTATGAAGCCAGATAAAGGAGGGGGAACAGTCCTGATGTACATGATTGACTATGAAGCATTTATTCATAACATGTTACAGGACCCTGAGCAGTACAAATTAGTTTCAAAGAACGAGATTCATTTAGCGTACGCTAAAATAAACTATCAGTTACATGATCACCTGTTACAAAATGTTATTAATGAACAGCTTTATAATTACTTATATGTGAAAAGGCCTAAGATTGCCCAAATTTTTGGAATTCCTAAAACACACAAGTCAATAGACCCCCTTAAATTTAGACCGATAGTTTCAGGGGGAGGGAGTGTTATGGAACCTTTAGCAAAATTTATTGATTTTTCTTTGAAACAACAAATGGCCAAATTAAGACACATTTGTAAGGATTCCTGGGACTTCTTGAAAGGGATTGACCAAGCTTTTTTTCATTCCAAGATGTTTATGGTCACAGTTGATGTTATTGACCTTTTTCCGAGTATCCCACATCAAACAGGTTTAGAGTGGTTTGGGCATTATTTAAGTACTGAGACAGGGTTGAGTTCCAGAATGGTTAATCTTTTAATAGAACTCATGGAGCTGGTACTAGAGAACAACTTTATGCACTTTAATGGCGAATTTTACCGCCAGAAAAAAGGAGTGGCAATGGGGGCATCGTGTGCCTCCCTTTACGCCGACCTTGTATCATACTATTGGGAAAAGAACTTTGTTTTTACAAGTACATGGTACCAAGACATAACATACTACCGAAGATTTTTGGATGATATTTGCATCTTATGGAAGGGGGACGAAAAAAGCCTTTTAGATTTCTTAGGCTACCTTGATAGTACAACACCTTTCTTGAGATTTACTCATAAGATTGACAATGACAGGTTGCATTATTTGGATGTCACCCTATTTAAAGATTATGACAACCAATGCTTTCAGTCAAAAATATACCGGAAAAGTTCCTTTTCGAATGCTTATCTCAATTATCACAGTGGGCACCCCTTTTACCAAAAAAAGGGGATAGTAAAGGGACAATTAATCAAGGCCTCTAGAATGTCTAGTACTTTAGACGTCTATAATGAAGAAGTTGAAATTCTGAAGAGGCTTTTTATGGAAAAGGAATATCCTGAAAATTTAATTGAGAGTTTAGTACTGGAGGTTGCCCAGAATAGAGAAACTAGATATGGTCCCTTACTAGGCACAGGATTAATTGAGGTACACCACAATCAGCAAGTGGACATCTCTCAGTCAAAAAGTAGTTTTGTACACACTTTTTCCAACAATTCGGATAAAATGGAACAAATTATTTGCAAATACTGGCCTATTCTTAGGCTACAGGATGACATTAACCCCTATATCCCACTAATCCCAAATTTTGTTAGGAAAAGGGTTATGAACTTAAAATAACTCATAGAAATGAAGTAGGAGGTTAAACTGAACCCTATTAAGAGGAAATTGGGTACATATGCATGTGGGAACTGTAAGCAATGTCATGCAATGTTAAATCAAAGTTCATTATACCTTCCTTCTAGGAAGTTTAGATATACTGCCACGAGATATTTTAACTGTGGGGTCAAAGGAGTAGTATATCTCGGGTGTTGCATGACTTGCCAAAGTTTCTATGTAGGCAAAACTGAAAGAGTTTTTAGGAGAAGAGTGTACGAACACTTTAATGACATCACTAATTGTAAGGAGAGTAATGCTTTTTACAAACATTCCTTGGTTTGTAAGGACATGCTTATAAAATTTGTAGTTTTGGAACAAACAATTCCGGATGTACGAGGGGGTAGTTGGGAAACCAGGTTGGAATATCGGCAGTTATTTTGGCAACTCAAACTAGATTCCACCAGGTTTCCTGGCTTGAATGACAATCTCAACATTAGTAGTGTTTTAAAATTGAGGCATGCTCGGCTTTAGGAGTTAAAGAGAACAAATTATTTATGGTACCTTTACTAGGTGGTTTCTCATGCTTTGACACTTTTCAAAGGATAGTGTTTAAATTACTCAAGCAAAGGATTTACCCTAGAGGAAGCTAACAGTAACAAAGCTACATTTTAGGCGGGTGTAATTATTATTATTATTATTTTTATTTTTATTTTTATTGGGATACTAACATTATTTATTTTATTATATTTTACAGAAAATTATATTGTAAACCAAATAATGAATTTTTAGGAATTTTACAAAGAAGTGCATGTATACATAGTACCCCATTTGTGTTATTTGTTTTGGGGATCTGATTTTTAATGTCATGATGACAATAGAATTTTATTAATCAAGCGTTTTTGGAAGAAATTATTTATTATTTTTAATATAAGGATGGTAAGCAAATTGTGAATAGGGTTTATATGTACATATGAAGAAAGTGTGGTTCAATATAAGAGAACACATTTTTAGAATATTTGTTGTTTATGTTTTCTCCCTTATTAGGTAACCAAGGAGATAATTACTTAATGAATCATGTGATTCAATAGAGAAAGCTATTTAAAGGCTTAATTCAAAGTCTTATTATATCCTTGATAAAGCTCGGACTTATCCGAGCAAAAGCGCTTGGTGGAAATATTGTTGGTTTGTTGTTTCTTACTTTCTACAATAAAAGTCATAAATAAGACCGAGCAGTCAAAGTTTTTTAAGAGGCAAATTGCTCATTTTCAACCTTGCTTCTGGGTCCTGTTTTGCTGAGCTTTTATTCTTCGTGGTTTTGGCTTTTTTTCTCTTGGATTATAAAAACACACTTACTTTAAACCAAATACGCATAATAAGACTGACACATTAAAATAAACAAAAAGCATGCCATAATATTTCAAATATTGATAAAAAGACATTCCATCTACCAAACATGGTATAAAATATATATCAAAATTGCTCAGCCGGTCCTATGTCCGAATCACACCCGATGTTATACTCCCCATGCATTACCTTTCCAAACTCTTCAGCTTAAGGATACAGCTGATAGATAACATACTATTGAGGCCAGGGTGATGGTAGGCTTCAAGTCTCAACTGCCACATAAGCTCTTTCATTTCTAATTTCAGGGATTCAATCCCCCCCAATTCACATAGTTCAACTGGTCAATGATCATAAATGTAAAATCATGGCTAGGGTGATTGTAGGCATGACTTGCTGGGGCATTCTCTAGTTTAATCTTCTCCATGGCATATAAATGTTCGTACATGTATTCATTCAATCTCCTGTCTGTCTTGCCCACATAAAAAGCTGGGCATGATGAACAAGAAGTGAGATACACCACATGTGTCGATGCACAATTGTATCTCCCTTTGATAAGGTACTTGGTGTCCCTAATCATGAAATATGTGCCCGACCTCACATATCTACAATGTTTGCACATATTGCACTTATACATGCCAGCTCTTGGAGCAATGTCGCCACCTTTCCTTTCTACGATTTTCTTGATATTCAGACCCCTCCTGAATGTAATCTTCAGTGTCGGCCCTAAATTATTGGGTCCTGTTAGTTCAGTTGGCAACAAACCCCAATTTTTCTGAATGATGGACACTATAGCTCTAGCATCCATGCCAATGGTAGTGATGAAACTGCAATGGCATACACCTCTAAGTTGGCTGTCACCCCTGGGGTAGCTATTCTACGAATCAGAGTGACCCAAAATGGGTTGAAAATAGCCCATTTCACTTTTGGATCTAACCTCTAGACACAAATCCACAACCAACTCCTCAGGGTAGCCCTTACATAAAAACAAATTCGATATGAACCGGCACTCTTCCTGGAAGTCACCATCTCTCAAGACCATTCTGGCCGCCCTCACAAATTGGCCTTTTACTATTGATCTCTTCTGGAAGGCCGGATGTTCACTATCGAAATGCAAATAAGAATTGGAAAAAGTGGGCTTGCAATGAATTTTGCCTAAAAATTGGTTCTGGTTGCTGTCCTTGAATAATTCCACATCTAGGTATGCTATTCTGTCTGTGTCAAAAGTAGAGGTAAACTTTAAGAAATGCGTGGACTTGTTGAACATTTCCACCAGGTCATTGGCCACTGAAGAGTCGCCCTCGAGGATGATACAAATGTCGTCCAAGAAATGGATATATAAAGATACTCGTTCTAGAATGATAGCGTTAGTAAACACAAATTACTTCTCCCAATGGGCCATGACCAAATTGGCCACACTCGCCCCACATGGTGAGCCCATGGGGACTTCAACTAACTGATGGAAACATCTATCATTGAAGGAGAAGTAGTTACATGTTAAAATGATGTCCAATAGGTCTTTTACCATTGAAGTTTCACTCGCTGGTGCCTGCTTTGTGGTCATTTCCAACTCAATCCATTCAACCACTACATCATGTGGAATGGATGAGTACAGGTCAACGACATCTACCATCAGAAAGTGGTAATCAGGTCTACTGTACGAAATGTTTCTCACCTTCCCCAAAAAGGACCAGGAATCTTTGGAAATATATGATTCACTAGCCACATATTTTTTAGAATGTGATCCACAACTTTGGCTGCTGCGTATGTTACACTCCCTCTAGCACTCACCAACTGGCGCATGGGAGGGTCTCTAATGTTTTTGTGGATTTTCGGGTTCCCAAACAAAACAGGTACTCGAGGCGATGTACAGTAAATGAAGCTGAATATTTCCTGGTCAATGGATTCATTAATAAACATGTCTTCATAATAAGACCGAACTCTTGCCAGATTTCCATTCAACTCATTCTTGGACACCTCTTGGTAAGTTTCAGAAGACAAAATTGCTGACATTCTGTTATAATCATCCATGTCCATTGCAACCAGACCGCCTCCCTTGTCGGGTTGCATAATTCTGACTGAAGAGGCACATCATTCATTAAAATCCGCCCTTTCTTCTTTGGTAATATTAAAATGCATCACAGACCTAGACTGTAGCAAATGTCGAAAATCCAGATCACACATTTGCTCAAATGCCCCCAACATAGGGTGGATAGGTAGATTGCATGTACTAGGAACATGATAAGTATTCTTTTGGTACTCATGGTCCCACATCAACAAACATAAGTTTAATTTCCTGACAAACAATTTAAGCTCCAAAATGGATCTGGCTACACAGGCTCTTCTAGATGGAACATAAGAAATTCCTTTAGCCAGGAAATCAACTAATGTCTGGGTAAACTTGAAATGAGAAAAATTATAAATATGGAAGTCCATCCCCGAGTTGGAAATGACTTCAAATGTGGTCTGCTCAGGGCAAGGGCACCCTACTCCACTCACATTTGATTCCTCCTTGTCCTGTATCCGAACCTGGTCTTCCGGTTTGAAACCTGTTGGGGAGAAGAGGCTGGATCACGAAAATTTGACCCATCCAAACCAGAACTAGGGTTCCCCGAATGGCTAGTCAGAGTCGCTGGCTCATGTCTTCCCTCGAGGTTGGCATATCCAACCCTCCTATCACCAGTGTCTTCCTCCGGTACTGAACTACTCGGCAAAGATCCAAGGTTCATGGAAGTATTAGGGCCATTCAAAGGGTCAGGAACTCCGCCTTCTTGCCCCTTAAAGTTGCCTTGCGATTTAGGAGATTTAGGGTAAGCTACACCCTCTCTGTAAGCCTTGATATCTCAATGTAATTTTTTAATCTTGGTTGAGGTAATTTTGGAAATATACTCATCAATACTGGAGTATATCCTCTCATAGTCAAATTTATATCTAGAAAAAATATCGTCTGACTTAATAACCTCATCCAAGTCCACAATTTCTCTATTTAGGGATGAGATTGCTTCCTGGTAGTGTGTACTAATAAGGTCAATCAATTCAGATCCATGCCTGTCAAACATAGTGAGGAGGTCGGCATGGAATTTAGATCCCTCCTCTAAACCCGTGGGATACTGCCAAGAATGCAGCCCCTTGGGTACTATCTTCACACGCTGACACTCCAAAATAACAAACTTCCAATTGCAATTTTCTTAACTTAACTAATTCCTGGTCAAAAGCATTGAGTTTAGAAGAAAGGTCATTGCCTTCGGGTGTGTTGGATGGACCAGCTGATCCATAGTGGGTAGACAGCTGGAATGGTCAACTCAACCATTGGTTCAAGTTGAAATGAGCATTGCTTTGACCCCTCCCCTTTGGGGGATTATAAGATGGTAGTACGACTCCTCTTTCGCCATTCAAGGTTCCATCAGATGGCCTGATGTCGGCTCCTACCAACCCCTGGCTAGATCCAGCGCTTGGGGCTCCTGGGTCACCCATCCTGGAATCTGCTTTGCTATTATGTGGTAGCAGTATTTGTGACCCAAACTGATCTGGACTAGGGAGCTGTAAACCCTTAGAATTCGACCCGCTGCACGGCTGCGTAGTTTCAGACATCACATCCAATCATTGAGACAGCATATCAACTTTCTGAGTGAGCAAATTAATAAGCATAGTAAGATTGCTCTGCTCCATATTGTCCTGACTGTCTGAGGTAGAGCTGGGCATCACAAAAAACAACTGAAGATCAAAGGCAAGAAAAAACAAACTGCTACTAAACCACCACAGCTCCTGATGCCAAACAGCAGGACTAAACGCCTCCCAAACACACGTATGCTTGTTCTGAAAGTCAAAGGCAAAAACAACAGGCTGCTACTAAGCCAACACAGTTCCTAATTCCAAGTAGCAGAACTAAACACCTCCAATAAGCACAGTCAGAGAGGTGAAACTCATCAAAGATAAACTCAGCCAGATAACCAAACTCACTGAAGCAGGTCTTTTTAAATTCCAAAGGGATAAGCAAACAAGACGCCAATAAATGAATGACTTCAATTTTATTAAGCACCACGATACTGCTTTTCATCGGCGCCCTGCACCAACTTCTTCAGACTTTGAAAAATAACAACTCACACTTAAGTGCTGCTACATTTAAAGCCATTGCAAGCAAAGTCTACTACAAAACACACCCTCCAATTACCTTAAAGGAACAGGCACAAGTAGCTTCAATCTAACTAAAATGTTCCTCTCCCATAAACACACAATATAAAAAGTTGTATTGTAAGCTGAAATTAGAAATGAAGGAGCTTATGTGGCAGTTGAGACTTGAAGCCTACCATCACCCCGGCCTCAATAGTATGTTATCTATCAGATGTGTCCTTAAGCTGAGGAGTTTGGAAAGATGATGCATGGGGGGTATAACATCGGGTGTGATTCGGACATAGGACCGGCTGAGCGATCTTGATATATATTTTATACAATGTTTGGTAGATGGAATGTCTTTTTATCAATATTTGAAATATTATGGCATGCTTTTTATTTATTTTAATGTGTCAGTCTTATTATGCGTATTTGGTTTAAAGTAAGTGTGTTTTTATAATATTATTAACTGTCGACTGCATTATTTAAGTGTTATGTAAGGAACAGTATTAGTTTTGCAGTTGTATATTTTATATTATATACAACTTTTTATATTGTGTGTTTATGGGAGAGGAACATTTTAGTTAGATTTAAGCTACTTGTGCCTGTTCCTTTAAGGTAATTGGAGGGTGTGTTTTGTAATAGACTTTGCTTGCAATGGCTTTAAATGTAGCAGCACTTAAGTGTGAGTTGTTATTTTTCAAAGTCTGAAGAAGGTGGTGCAGGGCACCAACGAAAAGCAGTATCGTGGTGCTTAATAAAATTGAAGTTGTTTGTTTATTGGCATCTTGCTTGCTTATCCCTTTGGAATTTAAAAAGACCTGCTTCAGTGAGTTTGGTTATCTGGCTGAGTTTATCTTTGATGAGTTTCACCTCTCTGACTGTGCTTATTGGAGGGGTTTAGTTCTGCTGCTTGGAATTAGGAACTGTGTTGGCTTAGTAGCAGCCTGTTGTTTTTGCCTTTGACTTCCAGAACAAGCATACGTGTGTTTGGGAGGTGTTTAGTCCTGCTGTTTGGCATCAGGAGCTGTGCTGGTTTAGTAGCAGTTTGTTTTTTCTTGCCTTTGATCTTCAGTTGTTTTTTGTGATGCCCAGCTCTACCCCAGACAGTCAGGACAATATGGAGCAGAGCGATCTTACTTTGCTTATTAATTTGCTCACTCAGAAAGTTGATATGCTGTCTCAACGATTGGATGTGATATCTGAAACTACGCAGCCGTGCAGCGGGTTGAATTCTAAGGGTTTACAGCTCCCTAGTCCAGATCAGTTTGGGTCGCAAATACTGCTACCACATAATAGCGAAGCAGGTTCCAGGATGGGTGACCCAGGAGCCCCAAGCACTGGATCTAGCCAGGGGTTGGGAGGAGCCGACATCCAGCCATCTGATGGAACCTTGAATGGTGAAAGAGGAGTCGTACTACCATCTTATAATCCCCCAGAGGGGAGGGGGCAAAGCAATGTTCATTTCAACTTGAACAAATGGTTGAGTTGACCATTCCAGCTGTCTACCAACTATGGATCAGCCGGTCCAGTATCCAACACACCCGAAGGCAATGACCTTTCTTCTAAACTCAATGCTTTTGACCAGAAATTAGTTAAGTTAAGAAAATTGCAATTGGAAGTTTCTTATTTTGGAGAGTGTCGGCGTGTGAAGATAGTACCCAAGGGGCTGCATTCTTGGCAGTATCCCATGGGTTTAGAGGAGGGATCTAAATTCCATGTGAACCTCCTCACCATGTTTGATAGGCATGGATCTGTATTGATTGACCTTATTAGTACACTACCAGGAAGCAATTTTGTCCCTAACTAGAGAAATTGCGGACTTGGATGAAGTTAAGTCAGACAATAATTTTTCTAAATATAAATTTGACTATGAGAGGATATACTCCAGTATTGATGAGTATATTTCCAAAATTACCTCAACCAAGATTAAAAAATTACATTGAGATATCAAGGCTTACAGAGAGGGGGTAGCTTACCCTAAACCTCCTAAATCACAAGGCAATTTTAAGGGGCAAGAAGGCAGAGTTCCTGCCCCTTCGAATGGCCCTAATACTTCCATGAACCTTGGATCTTTGCCGAGTAATTCAGTACCGGAGGAAGAGACTAGTGATAGGAGGGTTGGCTATGCCAACCCCGAGGGAAGACATGAGCCAGCGACTCCGACTAGCCATTCGGGGAACCCTAGTTTAGTTCTGCTGCTTGGAATTAGAAACTGTGTTGGCTTAGTAGCAGCTTGTTGTTTTTGCCTTTGACTTCCAGAACAAGCATACGTGTGTTTGGGAGGTGTTTAGTCCTGCTGTTTGGCATCAGGAGCTGTGCTGGTTTAGTAACAGTATACATGTGTGCGATGCATGGGCTGTGTTAGTAGGTGATGTCCCTTCCCCTGGAGAACACTGCACCCATTTACACAGTTTTGTGTGCCCCTGTTATGCACCCTGCAATGTACTGTGCACCACAACTCAAAGGTGTACATCCCATTGCTGAATGTGTAGTACTGTGTCAGTTATTCCATCTGTAATGCTCACAGACCCTATGTTTTCCAGCAGAATATACATGAGATGATGTGTGGTCAGATCTCAGTTGTGAATGCTTGATGTGTAGTTTACAGCTCTCAACATTAGCAAACCATGTATGAACAATCCAATAGTATTACACTGGCAACTGCCAGATCATACCATGGCTATGGGGTGTCTACACACTCTTATAGATATGGTGCACCATTCCTTGATCTGCCATGGGACAACATTGCTACATATATTAACAGTACATGAGCCTGATATGTGCCATATGTCCTGTACATCCACATGCAGTGTCTACTAAAGGTGTTAGGTGTGCAGATGCCAACAGCATTGCATACAGTCATGTGTGTGTGCCAATGTGTGCACACGATTATCATGACATCATGTTGCACCCATTGTTATGTGTAATACAGCAGTCACTATTCCTGTCAGGGGTATACTAGCATGGCCCATCTGCATTTGCTTGTGTATTGTCAGTCTGCCCTACACATGTTCCCAACTCTACATGATTGCAAGGTCTACTAATATGCACACCCCTTGGTGTTCACACACCACCGTCACTATTTATGTGGGTGTAAAGTTATGTCTTCCACAGTTACTGACCCAGTCTGTGTGCAGATACAGCCATTCTTACCATCCTTATGGCTCCCTGCTGCAGCGCAGTGGTGTGGCATGCTGACACCCACTCCCCACCTTCAGGCATTTTGCAGATGCTTGTCAAGTATGGGCCACACATGTGTGTCAGTTTGCAATGTCCCAAACACTGAACAGCACGTGTTACAGCCAAGTACCAGCTAATAATGTGGACCACACTAATACATTATGCCATATAGTACATCTGTAACAGTTGCCATTGTAACACTGGTATATAAACTGTTGGTGCACTGTACAGGGGTGATGTTTCACACGTGTCTCTACTGTAGTCTGTGTGTGCCACCATTATGTTAATCCCTGTGGACAAATTCCACAATGACAAGACGTTACTTATCCCGCAGGCGCCTGACATACCTTTCCAACTCCCCATCATGGTCACCACTGTGATGCAGTGCATGGAATAGCAACAATACGTGAACATGTATGGCATGCATTAAGGGTGGGTGTGTTAGATGTATGCATGGCATATACCATAGCCAGTACATGCCCGGTGTATTGGAAAGCATCAACGTAAACAATACTCACCTGCTGCTGCCATGGTGATATAACGGAGGGACCTGCATAACAGTGTGAGAGATGCAATATTAGTGGCCACAGCTGTGGCATTGCTACAGGATGGGTGCAGCATTACAGTACATCAACAGTACAAGTCCACAATACTAGCACATCTGCACATCTGTTTATTACCACTATGCATCAACAAACAATAGTTATGACATATCAGATACGCATGCTCTACAAGGCAGAGGTACAGATAGCTATGAAGAGGATGAAGAATGGAAAGGCTGTTGGTCCAGATGATATACCTGTGGAAGTTTGGATGTGTTTAGAGGAAATGGCAGTGACATGATTAACCAGATTGTTGGATGGAATCTTGGAAAGTGAGAGAATGCCAGAGGAGTGGAGGAAAGGTGTTTTGGTACAGGATTATACAACTAAGGGTGATGTGCAGAGCTGTAGTAACTACAGAGGGGTAATATTGAACATTCACAGCATGCAATTATTGGAAAGAGTAGTGGAAGCTGGTTTAAGAAGGGAGGTGATTAGTACTGATCAGCAGTATAGTTTCCCAGAAAGAGTACTACAGATGTGATATTTGCTCTGGGAATGTTGATGTAGAAGTACAGGGAAGGTCAGAAGGAGTTGCATTGTGTCTTTCTGGACTTAGAGAAAGCATATGACAGGGTGCCTAGAGAGGAGTTGTGATATTGTGCGATGAAGATGGGAGTGGCAGAGAAGTATGTAAGAGTGGTACAGCATATGTACAAGGGTAGTGTGACAGCAGTGAGATCTGCAGTGGGAGTGACAGATGCATTTAAGGTGGAGGTGGGATTACATCAAGGATCAGCTTTCAGCCCTTTCTTATTTGCAGTGGTGGTGGACAGGTTGACAGCCGAGATCAGACAGGATTCTCCGTGGGCTATGATGTTTGCAGATGACATTGTGATATGTAGTGAGAGTAGATAGCAGGTTGAGGAGACCCTGGAGAGGTGGAGATATGCTCTAGACAGGAGAGGAATGAAGGTCAGCTGGAATATGACAGAATATATGTGTGTGAGTGAGAGGTAGAATAGAGGAATGGTGAGGATGCGGGGAGTAGAGTTGGCGAAGGTGGATGAGTTCATATACTTGGGATCAACAGTTCAGAGTAATGGCAAGTGTGGTAGAGAGGTGAAGAAGAGAGTACAAGCAGGGTGGGGTAGGTGGAGATGAGCATCAAGAGTGATTTGTGACAGACGAGTACTAGTAAGAGTGAAAGGGAAGGTCTAGAAGAGGGTAGTTGGACCAGCTATTTTATATGGGTTGGGGACAGTGGCACTGACAAACAGGCAGGAGTCAGAGCTGGATGTGGCAAAGTTACAGATGTTAAGACTTGCACTGGGTGTATTGAGGGTAGACAGGAATAGGAATAAGTATAGTAGACAGTCAGCCCAGGATGGACTGTTTGGAGACAATGCCAGAGAGGTGGAATTGCATTGGTTTGGACATGTGATGAGGAGGGATGCTGGGTATATTGGGAATAGGATGCTAAGGATGAAGCTGCCAGGTAAGAGGAGAAGATAAAGGCCTAAGGTAAGGTTTATGGATGTGGGAGAGAGGACATGCAGGTGGTTTGTGTGACAGAGCAATTTGCAGAGAACAGGAAGAAATGGAAACAGGAGATCAACTGTGGTGACCCCTAACTAGGAAGAGCCAAAAGAAGATGAAGATGCTCCACCTATACAGATGCAGATGCATATGCAAATGTGGTCTACTGATGTTCTCTGTGGTCTTACCTCCACGCTCCTCAGCCAGTGTATGGGTAACATCTACCTCAGTAATGCTGTCTGACACTTGTTGTACATTGGTTTGGGCAGTTGCCCTGAGGTTGCTGAGGAGCTGTTCCACATGTGTTGGGGGGGGGGTTGCATGATTCCCCCCCCCTGATGAAAGGTGACCCTCCCCCGTACTGCAGCAGCATGCCTATGGGCATTGCGAAGCAGGTCAGAGCAACGATGCCGGACCTGCTCATAACTTCAGTTATGGTGTCCAACATCATTGACCCTGTAGACGAGGTTGTTCTACAGGGTGGTCCACTCCTGCTGCTCATGTGCATGCCAGCCAAACAGTAACGCATAGTGATTGCTGAGGTAGTTGAGGATGATTTTCATTTCCTCTGTGGAATATGATGGAAGCTGCCCTATGGATCTCTTGCCTGAAAGACATAAATATGGAAACAGGTCTAAGCAAATCAACCAGGAAGGTTACCATAGGTTCATAGGTAGGTACTAGGCTATTGGCTCTAGGGCCTATATAAGCCTAGCCAAAAATGTGCCCTGGCTTTCGCCACCCAAGAAAATTATTTTCCTGTGCCTCTGTCGAGCAGAGCCACAGAAGTGATCCCTGGGGCGAATTTCCTAGTTCCCATCCAATCATCAAGATTTTTCTTGAAGAGTGCTAATGAGGAGCTCTGTTTGACATATATAGGTAGTCTGTTCCAGAGTATGGGAAGTCTCTGGGACAGGAATCTATCCCTCCAGCATGTTCTGTTTATTGTGATGACAAGGTTTAGGTCCCTAGAGCGTGTAGTTCAGAGGGATTGGGATTTCTTTAAGTGGAGCACGTCCAACAGCTCTGGGTTTGACATAGCTTTGTATATTAGGCAGAGATCACCTCTGAGTAGGTGATATGTGACGGAGTAAAGCTGGAGTTTTTTGAGACTGTCTGCGTAAGGCATCTGTTTGAGGCCAGTAATCCTCTTTGTGAAGTATTTCTGTGGCCTTTCCAGTTGTTGTAGATGTCTTGTGAGGTACATACCAAAAGAGGCATTGTACTCTATAATGGGTCTAATGAGTGATGAGTAGAGGGGAACAATGACCTCTTTTTTTCTGGATGAGAAACCTTTTGTGATGAGGTGAGCCACATAGAAGGATTTCCTGACCATTGTGGTGGTGTGATTATTAAAGGAAATACTACTATCCACCTGTGTCCCAAGGTTTCATCACATTTTTGGCATTAAATAGACTACCAGCTATGTGGTAGTTCATGGGTACAGAGTTTTTATCAAAGGGGATGACAATACACTTTTTGGCATTGGGCTTCAGGCCATGGCTTTGAATACAGTCATCTGTCTCAGTGAGGCCCTTTTGTAGTATGTCCACATCGTTAGGAGTTTCAATTATGGCTCCTAGTTTGCAGTCATCTGCAAACTTTGTTAGACAAAGACCTACTGTGTTTGCCTGTACTTCAGAGAAGTAGATACCAAACAGGAGAGGACCCAGGACTGAACCCTGTGGTACTCCACTTGTCACTGGTCTGAAGTCGGATTTGGAGTCTGCTACTTTTACAGTGTGGGTTCTGTCCATGAGCCAGTTGGCAACCCATCTTGTGACATAGGGATTTAAAACTAGTTTAGTGAGCATATCTATAATTCCAGAGTTTGGATGGTGTTGAAAGCCTTGGCGAGATCTAGATAAGTTGTGTGAACACCTTACCCTCATCTATGGCTTTGGTGACTTCTTCAAAGAAGTTAATCATGTTTAGCAGACATGATCTGCCTTTTACAAATCTGAACTGGGTAGGGTCCAGAGTTTGGAGATTATCAATGTCTTTGTTTATGAGTTCCATGATGATACATTCCATGGCCTTGCAGACCAGGCTCGTCAGGCTAATGGGGCGGTAGTTCCCGGCGTCGGTCGTGTATCCCCCTTTGTGGAGTGGGATAACCGTCATGGTGCACCATTCAGGGGGCACAAAGCCTGAGGTGAGGCTATGATTGAACATGGTACTTAGGTAGGGTGCAAGTTCATTCTGTAGTTCATGTAGAACGCAGCCTGAGATACTGTCAGGTCCCATGGATGCTGTGTTCTTGGCTTTGGAGGGTGTGTTTTTTACCTGTGCAGCCATAATTACAGGAACTTTGCATTCTTCCATTATAGAGATGGGCCCTCTAGTGGGTGAGAGGGGGGTAAAGTTAGCACTGAACCTATCTGCCAGGATGTTGGCAATATCAGTTGGTTCTGTATATTTAGTGTCATTGTGCTGTAACTCAGAGCAGATCTGAGTGTTGCCATTGAGATTCTTGACATAGCTATAGAATGCTTTGTGGTTGTCTTTAGAGTCAGTGGCAATTTTGTTTTTGTAACTAGCTTTGGAGGATTTTATGAGGGATCTCAGCTTCTTACTGAGGTTGACCAGGGAGTTCCTCCAGTCATGGGATTTTACTTTTTTTTGCAACAGTTTCTTTCTTCTGTTGTAAAGTTTGTTTATCGCAGAGGACAACCAGATTTGCTTCCTTTTTTTCGGAGGATAGAATCTTGGTTCTATTAGGGATAGCATGATCCATGTGCTCGTGTAAGTGCTTATAAAGTGCATTTGTGTAGGATTCAGCAGTCATACCTCTATTGTCCATCTGCATTGGTGTCATGAAGTTTGCCACTTCTGTCTTAAGAAGTGTGAAGTTGTCTTTGGAGAAGTTCTTTACAGTGGTTTCCCTAATGGGGTGGGGGCGGGATGTGGATGTCTAGGGTGATTAGCTTGTGGTTGGATCTGACCAACCATAGTTCCATAGTTCTTAATACACATTACTGCCTCCCCAATCTGCAACAACAAACTATTCACACAACTCAATAGGTATGGCACACCTTAACTAACAGTAGGATATATATATGTGTTCTATTGTAACACATTTTGTGTTATGTGTCTGTGGCCATGTTCCCTATGTGGACACTATCATTGCCAGTGTGTTACAGACTATTCACCTACATGGCATTGGCAGAGCCACTATGGTTCCATATATGCATGTGGTATGCTTGCTATGTAATTGCTGCACATCTGACATTCTGTGTTATTTGGAATATGTATACATGCTATTGGACATGTTCAAGGATTATGTAGTATATTACTATCCACATATGTTCTATAACAGTGACACGGTAGCATGTTTAGGCGATATATGGCAGCAAAGCTTCCTCTCCAACCTCATCTGGCCATGTTACCAGGCCACATCACGTGTGACCCACCCTGGGGCATCCTCAACTACTGGTCCACACTACCTTCAAGTGGAACCTCTTCAGGGGGTGGTGTCCCCCCCGGGGGCATACACAGACATGATCCTGTAACCCATGGTCAGGTCCAGTGTTTGGTGCGTAGGGAGCTACACACAAACCAGGGGGATATGCTGCAGCACCTTGAGGCCTTCAGTACACACTCACAAGGTCCACATGCTACTCCTGCTCAGCCTCCAGCCAAGGCACCTTCAGGTTCATTCAACTGCTGTTGTGACTGGCAATGGGTGGGAGTCTTGGTCCCATTGTTTCCATATGGGGCTCATGTGGCTTCCACATTGCAGATGATACTTACCATCCAGGGTGTTTTCCCACCACATGTGTCATATACCACCCGGTAGGCTCTGTTCCCCGTCTACCAACCCAACCCATCTCCACAAATATACCTGCTATCCTTACCCAGATTCACATTCCCACCTTCACAGGCAAGTACAATGTGGTCCCAAAAAGGGGTTCACAAGTGACATACCTGTCCATGTTGCACACATTTACTGCTGTATATTTGTGTGCATTGATATGTGTGATATCCCCTACCTCATATCATGCAGCACTGTGATGCAACCATATGGGGCATGTATACATATGTACATATGTGTCTGTGTTTGCATATATGTAGACACAGACATGTATATATCTCTATATATGTGTAGATATATATTATGTTGTATGTCTGTGTTTATATATACATGTAGCTGTCTGTATATCTGTGAACATACATGTATATGTCTATATCAATATATGTATATATATATATATATATATATATATATATATATATATATGTGTTAGGCTGTGTCCATATGTGGCACCTGTCTGTGGTGTAGCAAGGCAGAACACTCCAGCTTTGCAGGAAGGAGAGTCAGAGATCATGGACATGATATCTGAATGTACCCTATATATATATATATATATATATATATATATATATATATATATATATACATATATATATATATATATATTCATATATATACACATACATGTAGAGGTATTAGGGGGGTATATACGGACAGATTGCAGGTACACCTATTACACACCTATGGCATTTCAGCATGCTACATTACACATTAACCTGAGTATCCTGCAAGAGGTGGGCTCTGGAGCCCATGTATCCATCATTATGCCGTTACCTCCACCATTGGCTACTGGCCACACTACTAGACCCCTCTACCCCTCTCTCTCTCTCTCTCTCTCTCTCTCTCTCAGGGTTTGTGTGTACATACTAGTTTAACATGGACTGCAATCTGTCTACATAGCTCTCAACTGTGGGCCTATATTTTGTCTGTCCACCACACAGTTCTTGTGTCAAATATATCACTGGCAGTGTGTGTGTTGAGTACTTTCAGTAGGTGGCTACATCCATGTTTTCTTCCCCAACTCCAGCCATTCTGCCTACAGTAGGGAGCTGCAACCTATGGGCACACCTGCTTACCTAATGTTGGCATTGCTTAAAGGAGCATACCACGGGGCAGATTGAGTTAGCCAGCCTACACATTGCTTACAAAACGTAGGCTGACCTGTGCAATGCTTAGTGTTGCTTACTATCTAATTAGCATAATATTTTCCTTTTGACATTGATTTCTTATTTGTTACATGTGATATCTGTGTCTGGTATCTGTGGTTCATGTGTACGTACATTATATGGGGTCCTGGGGACTTCGACACTTTATTACACTAATGCCTCACATCTGGCCTTAATGCAGTACTCCAGTTCATATATTTATGGTATGTATCTAAAACCACTGGTGTAAACAAAGTCACATGTGAAGTCTGTTGTTATTACCAGGGAAACATTCGTCCCATGTGGGATGACCCACAAACTGGATGAATGTCTTTGCGGCAACACCATGTCTAAAAAGGTAAGCATGGCTGTGTCCATGTGTGCATGGACAACAGCATGCGGAAGGATTACAATACTTGGGTCGGGACGATGAACATGATGAGTACCGAAAGGAGGAGGAGTGGTGGGTGGGCAAAGAGTGGTGGTGTGGTAGCTATTGGCCGGTAGCCAGAGGAGGGATGGTGGCTTGGTGGCTGTGTGTGTGCAGCGAGGAGGTGGGGGAGTTTGAACTGTGGCTAATGACATTATGGGTCGAGGAGAGGCCGGGTTGGATGGGCCTGCACTGGACGGTCCACCTAGTGGGTGGGGGAGAGGGGAATGAAATATATACAAATAGATAAATGGCAACTAGTTAAACCATTTTTTATATAGATCAAACAACATACATTAAACGTGGTAGTGTATTACAAGGCGGATGTGTTTGGCTGTGGGGGGGGGTTGCCAATTACTACAATACGTATATTGTTTGGGGCATCCCAACCCCATTAATGGTGCATGTGGACATGTGTGTTTCTTTTAATCTACCATTGCTATCTGCAGATCTATGCCCATATATACCTATGTAGGTTTATATATTTGCTTGCATATTTCTAACTATGTCCGTATATACCTACAGAGATATATACCTGCATACATATATGTAACCTGCTGTGTATATCTGGACATATAGGTGTTGTCATATATATGTGTAGATGTCGGCATTTTCATGTATATATGTTCATATATGTGTATATCTATGCATATATTCCTGACTATTTATTTAAATATATATATATATATATATATATATATATATATATATATATATATATATATATATATATATATATATATATATATATATATATATATATATATATATATATATATATCTACATATATAGATATGTAGCATCTGTTTAGATATGGATGTAACTGCACACACAAACATACATCTAGATGTTGGTATACATTCTCTGTACTGTTGCATGACTGGGCTGGATATATATATATATATATATATATATATATATATATATATATATATATATATATATATATATATATCTACATATATAGATATGTAGTATCTGTTTAGATATGGATGTAACTGCACACACAAACATACATCTAGATGTTGGTATACATTCTCTGTACTGTTGCATGATTGGGCTGAATGTTATGTTAGTGACATCAGATTTATGTATATCTGGCATGGCTTAGTGGTAAATCACTTTGTGTATGGTGTGCATGGTCTTGGTTTCGAGCCTTTCAGAGGCTGTTTATTTTGTTGCTGAGCCGAATATTGGCGGTTGGATACAGACTGATTAAGGCACTTTAAAGCAATGCATCTTCATTAGATAATAATTTAGTTATCAGGAGTGAAACCTGTAGTGCCGTGTGTATACCTGGGTCATGTGTTACCCTTATACCTGAATTAGATGTTTCTATTAGGTTTTGTGTACATACCGGGCAACCTTGTGTGCCACGTATGCTTTGCAATACGTACAAATAAAACCGTTAGTGTAAACAAAGTCACACGTGAAGTCTATTGTTATTACCAGGGAAAAATTCATCCCATGCAGGACAACCCAAAAACTGGGTGATCTACTTTCCACTAAAACCAGGTCTGCAACGGTACGCATGGTATTTATATATATATATATATAGATATATATATATTATTTATATATATATATATATATATATATATATATATATATATATATATATATATGTATGCATACATATATATATTGCTGTATGTTCAGTTACAGATTTGCTGTTCTGAACTTTTTGTAAGTTTCTTGGAGTCCATTGCTTGCTTGGGCTAAAGGGAAGTCTCTGTGTTCATCAGTGGCAGTGGTAAACACTGAACAGCCTGCCTGCCCCTGTGGGAGTGGTTACTGCCTAGAAACTGTAGTTTTATTGGCCATTTTGGGTCAATTCCAAACTCCTTGATCCACCTCTGTTAAAACCCGATTGCCTCGTGGCTTTGGCATCTTTTCAGACTTTTGTTGGCTGTTGGTAAAGCACCCACCAAGAGGAGAAAACGCTGAGAGAAGAAAGGAGCTACTTTTGAGATTTTAAGTATTCTTCTTTAGATTATTTGTTAAGATTTCTGCCTTACCGCCTACTTTTTGGCATTTTCCAGCTTGCTAAACTTGATATCTGTATTAGGAACTGTATTTAGAACACATCTAGAGCCTGTTTACTGCATTTCCTGTGTTGCACTTATTTTAAAATCATTTTTTTTCTTAAAACTTGCATTTTACTTGTCTCTGGCCTAGCACTAAATTGTGGGGTCATTTATTGCACTGTTCTAGCTTGTTGCTACTTGTGTATCTCTGCTATCTTTAAACAAAACAAAAACAAAAAAAAATCTTGCTTTTTTCCCACTTTCTGAAATTTAAAAAAAGTTCAGTTACAGATTTGTTGTTCTAAACTGTTTGTAAGTTTCTTGGAGGCCATTGCTTACTTGGGCTAAAGGGAAGTCTCTGTGTTCATCAGTGGCAGTGGTAAACACTGAACAGCCTGCCTGCCCCTGTGGGAGTGGTTACTGCCTAGAAACTGTAGTTTTATTGGCCATTTTGGGTCAATTCCAAACTCCTTGATCCCCCTCTCTTAAAACCCTCTTTTGCACGTTTTCGGGCAGCACCGCTTAACCAGGTTTAAACTATTCCCGGCTCCACAAAGTCTGTTCTTCACTTTTTCCCTTAGAACTGTTCCAAATCTCAAAGTAAGCACTCTATTTTCCTTCTAAAACCCAGTAGTAGCTAAGATAAGTGTCTTATAAGTAAGCACTAATAAAGTAAAGCACTACACCCTCTTATACTCCCTTTTAGTACTTGGCTCCCTATTGGTCCTTTTTGATCAAGTCAAAAAGTAATTCCTGATACTATTCTGGCATGTCCAAAAGTCAGTTTCAGGCTTACTCCCCAGTCCAGCTGGTGAATATGGGAATCTTGAGGCAATGTTACAACTGCCTTATGTACACAGACCACCCTCTCCTCTTCCCAACAAGCTCAAATATATGTGAGAGATGCAACTATATAGCCAAACTGGAGGCTGAGCTCTCTCAACATAGTACTGGAACGGTCAGTCTGGAGGAGAAGGTAATCACAAACACCACAAATCCAGTCTCACATAGACCTATCGCAACAGCAAACCAAACACATAAATACACAAAAACATACTCGGAGGCTCTCAATAAAAATCTGCCCAAGCAACAAAGACCTCCAAAGCAGACATCCAAGCAACTGCTACCCCACAACAATACCCACATATCACATAGTTCACAAAGTCAGTGTGCCACACAGTCACAGCCCTTAAGGCTAAACAACACACTTAATACACTTGTAATAGGTGACTCTATTGTCAGGCACACTGACGTTCCTCTCACCAGGCTGAACAAGGAGAAGGTCACTTTAAGCTGCCTGTCGGGTGCCAGGATCTGCCACATAACACAAGCACTCAGCTCACTCCAAAGCAAGTACAAATATGACTCTGTCATTGTCCATGCTG
This sequence comes from Protopterus annectens, assembly GCF_019279795.1. NCBI lineage: Eukaryota > Metazoa > Chordata > Ceratodontiformes > Protopteridae > Protopterus > Protopterus annectens. The sequence continues at coordinate 1,775,083,575 of NC_056737.1, forward strand.
GTGTGAATGACCTGAGACGTACCTCCCTGGATTACATGAAAAGAGACATAGAGGAGCTCTCTGATCATGTGGCCCAGGCCAGTATGACCCTGATCTTGAGTAGCATCTTACCCTCACCAAGAATGATACCACAGTATAAAGACAAAATGATCAATTTCAACAATTGGCTAAAGTATTGGTGTCACTCAAAGGGGATCCAGTGTCTGTCAGCCTGGGATGACATGCTTGACAAGCCACGTTGCTTCTCTAGGGACGGCTCGCACCTGTCACCCCTGTTTTTTCAAATACTGGCCAAGGCTCTTGCCACCCCCATAGTGCCTTTTTTAGGCAAGGCTCAAAAGACAAACCCACCTCCTTAGACAACACAAGGAAAAAGAAACTAAGGGTAATGCTGCTCAACGCCAGAAGTCTAAACCTCAAGATGCACACACTCAAGGCTCTCCTCAGTATGGAGAATATCGATATCTGTGCAGTAACAGAAACCTGGTTCAAGGCTCTCGAGAGCACCCCAGCACTACCAGGCTATACCTCATACCATGCTTTTCGGCCCCAAAACTCAGACCGAACCACAAGAGGATGGGGAGTATCCATATTCATCAAAGATACCCATACCTCCAGGCTAGTGACACTGCACGAAGCATCTGAGACCATCCATGTGCAACTAACAGTGGGCAAAACTGCCTTCTAGTTTGTAGCCTGCTACAGACCACCCTCCCAAACTCAAGAACCCCACTCAGCTTTCCTGAAGACACTGGAGAATATGAAGGTCTCTCCAAACACCATTATATTTGGTGACTTTAACTACCCAAACATAGACTGGGAGCACTACTCAAGCCCCAACACCCTAGCCTAACGGTTCCTAGAATTTATAAACTCAAATGCTATGGAACAACTGGTCACCACTCCCACAAGAGGGGAAAACATATTGGACCTGATCATCACCAACATGGGGACTCTATGTTCCATACCAGAGGTATACCCCTCATTGGTAAGATCTGACCATAAATTAATCACTATGGACATCCATATCCCGTCCCCACCCCCAGCAAAGGAAACCATGGTCAAAAACTTATCAAAAGCAAACTTCCCACTTCTCAAAACTGAGGTGGAATCCTTCAGAGCCCCAGGGCCAGTGGAAAATATGGCCCAAACCGCAGAATCCTTTACAAACGCATTCTATGGATACCTACAGGAATGCATGGATTGTGCTATCCCAAATAAAACCAAGACACACTCCTCCAAAGGCAGGAGACCTGTCTGGTTGACCCCAGCCATAAATAAGCTGTACAACAGAAGGAGGAAGCTACTACATGATAGAGCAAAATCCCTGAAAGGGAAGGCAACTCTGATCAGTACTAGCAAGAAACTACGATCCCTCATAAAATCATCTAAGGCTAGCTTTGAAAGAAAAATTGCACAAGACGCTAAAGATAATCACACGGCTTTCTTTAGTTATGTCAGAAACCTGGCTGGAAACTCCCAAATTTGCACTGAGTTAGTGCAAAATGACAAAAAATACACTGAACCCACAGGCATTGCCAACATCCTGGCAGACAGGTTCAGTGCAAACTTCTCCCCCCCCCTCCCCCCCAAATGAGCAAATGACTATCCCAACAGAGTGTAGCCTCCCTGACATCACAGATGCACAGGTGAGAGCTGCCCTCTCCAAAGCAAAAAACACAGCATCAATGGGACTGTACGGTGTCCCGGGCTGCGTTTTACATGAGCTCCACGAAGAACTGAACCCTCACTTAAAATCACTGTTCAGTCTCAGCCTTACAGCAGGATATGTACCCAAAGAATGGCATACAGCAACAGTGGTCCCACTCCATAAAGATGGTGCCACAACGGACCCTGCAAACTATCGCCTTATAAGCCTAACTAGCCTGGTCTGAAAAAGCTATGGAGCGTATCATCATGGAACTCATAAACAAAGACATTGGGAACCTCCAAACACTGGATCCTACCCAATTCGGCTTTGTTAAGGGCAGATCTTGCCTCTTGAACCTAGTCAATTTCTTTGAAACAGTCACCAAGGCCATAGACGAAGGGAAGGTAGTCCACACAGCCTACCTTGACCTTGCAAAAGCCTTCGACACAATACCCCACTTGGGCATCATAAATAAGCACACCAGCTTAAATATCAACCCCTATGTCACAAGATGGGTTGCAAACTGGCTTAGGGATAGAACCCACAAGGTCAGAATGGCAGGTGCCATGTCAGACTCTAAACCAGTTACGAGTGGCGTCCCACAAGGCTCAGTCCTGGGACCTCTCTTGTTCGGTATATATTTCTCTGAGGTACAGGCTAACAAAGGAGGACTATGGCTGACAAAGTTTGCAGATGACTGCAAACTGGGGGCCATAATCGACTCGCTGGCTGACACAAGCATCCTCCAAAAAGGTCTCACAGAGATGGATAACTGGTGCCAGAGCCATGGCCTAAAGCTAAATGCCAAAAAGTGCATAGTCATCCCCTTTGGGAAAAACAAAGTGCCCACAAATTACCACATAGATGGTAATCTATTAAGTACGAAAGAAGTAATTAGGGATTTGGGGACCCAAGTAGATTTCAATCTCTCCTTTGACAATCACATTGCCAAAGTGGTTAGAAAGACATTCTATATAGCCCACCTTATCATGAAGGGGTTCACATCTAGCTCAAGAGAGGTCATTGTGCCCCTCTACTCATCACTCATCAGGCCCATAATTGAATACAATGCCCCATTTGGGATGTACCTTACCCAACACCTGCTACAACTAGAAAGACCCCAAAAGTACCTCACCAAGAGGATTAAGGGACTCAAACAGATGCCCTACGCAGTTAGGCTAAAGAAACTCCAGCTCTACTCAGTTGCTTACCGCCTACTCAAAGGCGATCTGTGCCTGACGTATAAAGCCATGTCCAACCCAGAATTAATGGACATGCTCCACCTCAAGAAATCCAAATCCATCAGAACTACACGCTCCAGTGACTTAAACCTCAGCACAGAAATAAATAGAACATGCTGGAGGGACAGATTCATATACCAGAGGCTCCCCTCACTCTGGAACAAAATCCCAATCCATGTCAGACAGAGCCCCTCAATGACCCTCTTCAAGAAGAATCTTGACGTTTGGATGGGAGATTGTAAATTTACCCCTGGGATCTCTTCTGTGTCACTGCTAGACAGAGGCATGGTAAACTAACCTTAAATGGGCTATCCTCTGTGACCTACTATACAGAGGCACAGTCAACTAATCAAAGAAGGGTGGCGAAAGCCAAACACACTCTGGCTGGGCTTGTAAATGCCTTAGGGCAGATAGCCTAGTATCAACCTATGAACCTATGAACCTATATATAAATACACATGTGTAATACAGAGAGGGAGAGGTATATATATCTATTTAGTTATAGATATATATACACACACACACACACACACACACACACACACACACACACACACACACACACACACATACATCGACATGTATAGATACATTTCCTGTAATGTTGAATGGTATTGCTGGATGCTATGTTTGTGGAAACATCAGGGTTATGTATATCTGCAGTGGCTTAGTGGTAAATCAAATTGGCTATGTTGTGCAGGCTCCTGGGTTTGAGCCTTGCAGAGGCTGTTTATTTTGTTGATGGGCAGAACAAGGCACACTGGATACGGAGTGTTTGAAGCACTTTTACATAGTTGTCAGCGGGTTTGCGCAACAGTAAGCACTGCTAACTTCCGGTGACATCCACTTACACATGGTTAGCCTCACTATTGCTTACTCTGTGTAAGCACTGCTTACCACTGTGCAAACAGACTTACACCTGCTTACTAGTGCTTATTTATCCTTACTACTGCTATATTTTAGACAGTAATAGTCTAATGGTTCTTGGGGGGGGTGGAGAATTTGGCAACTGTATGGGGTTATCATTCATTACACAGCTTACTACTCCAATTCACAAATATATGTTATTTATTAAGTCATACAACTAAATATATTGATCATAACAATGATTTGAACTGGAAAAGGAATGTACTGCAGTGGAACTCGAAAACGCTCTGCCCACTACAGTATTGCTGTACCGCTTCATTTGCATATATCTTGCTTTTTATCCTCTTTTTGCTATTTAAGCTACATTAACCATAGCTAAGCGATGGACAAACCGGCGCACCTATGGTTAAACTTTGTCCATTTCATTAACAATAACTATCTTTTTTATTTTTTTATTCACTATTGCTGTTATACATGTGGGGGGATGTTGCTGGGGGGATGCGTACATCTATGGCCGGTCTCGCTCATTGTTTACTACCTTTCTGCAGTCCTTCATTGCAGGGGTGTGTATATTCTGAGAGCACTGCTTTCAGACATGCCCCCTGCACTCGTACACGCTCCGTGTAGAATTAGGAGCTCAGGCAGTTTGCCTTCATTACTATGCATGGCGTGCTGCCGTCCTGCTCCTACATGGTCACCTCCATGCAGTACTAAGCTAGTCCTGCACAGAGGTTTGCTGAATCCAGTGGATATTCTCACTTACTACAGCTAACACCTTTAATTTAGTTGCTTTGTAAAAAAAACTTTTTCACTTTTTTTATCTAAGATTTAATTTTGAGACATTTATGCAATAATGATCATGTTTTTTCCACTCTAATCAATTTTACAGTATTTATTCCTGAAGTTAAAATACGGATTTATCATTTGGGCATGTCTTAGAAAATGTTCCATTCTTCCAAGGAAAGGGATCTGGAGTTTGAAATGTTTCAGAGTATTCTTTTTTTAGCTGAGTTTTGAAATAATGTACACAAAAGAAGCTGTTAGTAAAATGCAGACGTCCAGGAAGTAATCAGTACAAGAAAAAAATGGGAGCTAGACAGTCAGACCTGACTAAGAAGGAATACTGGTTAGCTGACAAATAGGCTAAGACAGCAGTCACAGAGGCAAACTGCAAGGTGCCAAAGAATATGTAATTGCTTCTGGAAAATGATCCAGAAGATGGTGAAGAAAATCTCTATCAAGTTACAAGGTAAACACAGAAAGACAAAGAAGATAGACACCAGACACCATTCATAAGGTATACCAGCAGCAATCTGCTCACCAGGCCAGGGTACATCAAAGGCAGATGGATGGAGTACTTCTGGCAGGTCCTGAATGAAGAAAACACCACAGAAGTTGCATTCCCACATGAACAGCCTACAAGGAAAGAAGAAGAACCTTCCTTACAAGAAGTAAAAACAGCAGTAAGGAAACTTAAATCATGGAAAGCAGCAGGCTCAGATGAAGTCATGGCAGATATGATCATGATATAGGGTGAGTTATGGGAGAAATGACCCCTGAGGATTTTTATTGTGGTATGGACAGAAATGTGTATCCCAGATGACTGGAAAAGAAGCATTCTAGAACCAGTTTACAAGAGAAAAGGGGATATTCACAATTGTGGACAGTACAGAGGTAGCATACTCCTGTCACATTGCATGAAAACACTGGAGAGGGTGAAGGATAAAAGAAAAAGAAGAGTAGTAGAACATAAGATGGTAAATGATCTGTTCAGATTCAAATCAGGATACAGCATAACTGACCCAATATTTAGGGTGAGACAAATAGTGGAGAATAAGAAATAATCCAACTGAGCATTCCTAGACTTGGAGAAAGCATATTACAAGATCCCAAGAAATCTGATCTGGGCAGTCCTAAAATGGTTCAAATTCCTAAAAACATTGGTAGAATTAGTGTAGAAAAAGTACAAAGACCCAGTGCTCAAGTACAAATATTGCTTATACTAAAAGAGAGGTTCCCAGTGAGAGTGGGTGTGCATCAGAATTTAGGTCTGAGCCCATTGTTATTCAAAGTAGTGATGGACTATGTGACGATTGGGGAGAGATGGGCAAAGGCTGCCAGCCTAGTCAAATAGAATTTGATATCTAATTCTGGCATTTGTAAATAAATGCAAAATACAGGCATGTTTTCTTGGTAATAAATGTAGAATACAGGCATGTTTCTTGAGTGTAAAGAAAACACTATAAAATGTGAACTTCAAGATTGTTGCAGCATTGCCATCTGCTGTAAGGAAAACCAAGACAAGCATTTCAAATGTCTTTGAAAATACAATTATCTAAAAAATGGTGCCAGAGCAGTTAACTGAGCACATTCTTCCTATTGTCTTAACTTAAGGAATGATTGTTAGAGTGTACATGTGGAAGGTGCTTTATTGCTGTGGTTTCTGCTAGAGTGTATATGTGAAATGCATTTTATTGATGTATTCTCCTGTGCAGGTGTTAGCTTGCTAAATAATGTAAATGGAGTTTCTATTAGCCTGGCAACTCAGAACAGGTGTCAAGATGATGCAATATGAACACTGGGAAAACCTAAGTGTCAAAAATGATGTAATCTGGGGAAGACCCAGAGACATGTTTGTTAGTGATGTTTTATAAACTGTGTCTCAGAGAGAGGTAGGGAGCATTTTGATCTTGATATCCAACTTACCAGTATTCTGCTTATGCTCACATGTAAGTTTTTAGCACTGTGATTGCTTGTAGGAATAGTTAAAGCTAGTAAAGATTAATTAGGTATTTTTCTTTGAAGTCAGACCTGTCCTACTGTATTATTTTAAGTTTCTGTGTGATCTTTAAACTCTTAGATATCTCTGTGGTGTAGTTTTGTCTTGTGTTTTATTTATTTATTATTAAATATTTTAAAACCTTCTACCTGTGGCTGGTTTATGTATAGATAAATTATGCTTTAGAGTACATTATATATTTATAGAGTTTACTGTCTAAGCCCTTCCAATAAGCCTTAGACTGAATAGTCACATCACCATTGGATTTTAATAATGCACAATAATAATTGGACACGCTTTTAAGGGCCATTTAGTAGCTGATATTATTAACTGGGTGGTGGCAGTAATTACTACAGTATATTCTGGGTATAGGGGCACAGTTGGAGAATCTGTGTCAGCCTTTCCAGAAGTGTATGTGAAGTTGTATAAATACTTATATCAAAGTGTGTGTGTGTTATGTCAGCTACTTGGCAGGGACATGAAGCACTGGTTGGACAGAGAGGGTACTGGAGGTTCTGGCTTGCCCAGTTAGGCTGAGACCTGGATCCTATAGCTGTGCCAGTAGGGAGTCTTATTGAGGATCTGGTGAGCAAGGGAGCAACCAGCCCCAGACTGACTGTGATCTCTGTGAGCACTTAAGGGAAATTGTACTTTACTGTGTGTATTAGTTATCCTTTCCTCTTCTATGAGGCGACCTCCCTGGTGTTAGTGGTGAGGTTTGAGGCTCCTTGATTGCTGGGCCAGGGCACGGTCATCACAGACTATATTAGCAAACATATTGGAGGGGACAGAGTAACAATGCTGCTGTATTCAGATGACATGGCATTACAAGCAGACTCCGAACTGGAATTTTAGCAAATGATAGGAGGACATAGTACAAAATTAAGGCACATGTGATAAAACTGAGAAGAGATGAGAGAGTTGTCGTGGCTGCAAATTGGGGGAAATCAAAAGGAAATGAAAACTAAGACAGAATGGAAAATAGTGGAACAAGTTAACAGCTTCAAGTATCTGGGAGAGGTGGTTGAGAAGAAGGGAAATCCAAATGAGGAGATCAAAGCTGTAATCAGAAGTGTTGCAGCCAAATGACAGAGTGTCAGGGGTAGTGTCTGACAAAAAATACCAACTAAGGTGCACAAAAGAATGGTGTAATACACAGAAACCTAGGCAACAAAAGTAGAGCACTTAAGGAAGTTTGAGGTAATGGTGATGAAGTGCCTGAGACAGGTAGCAGGATGCACACTATGAGTCAGACAAAGAACTGAGAACATCAGAGAAGACAAACCCAATTTCAGAAAAGGTCAAGAATAACAGAGGACAGTGCTTTAGTCATATGTGCAGGAAAGCAAAAGACAATTTGGTGAAAAAGATTTGGAAGAGACAGGAAGAAGGCAAGAGGAAATGAGGATGCTTAGCCAACAGATTGCGATGGATGGATGGTGTAAGAGAAGACCAGTGGCAGTCAAGCATGATGGTTGAGGAAGGTAGAGGAGTGACGCTGAATGGAGACAGGTGGCAACAGGTGATGGGCACCTGGACCACATGTTGAATAATGGGAAAAGGGGGGTTGATGATGATGATGATAATGTTTTTAATACAAAGTTACACATTTTCCCAGGGTTCTACATCTGTGCATGGACCAGTAATTTGCTTTGGAATGACAAGACCAAATTTCTGTAAGCTAACTTATATATATATATATATATATATATATATATATATATATATATATATATATATATATATATATATCAACTCTGAGATCACTGTACCTCAGAGAAAAGGGAGTGTTCCAACAAATAGTAATCTTGAACTTAATATATGTATGTCTGGACTTCCAGTCATTAAGTCTCCACATTCAGGGACTCAGCATTGCATGTCTCAGCAATTCAAATGGTTACCAACATTAGATCTCTTATTGATAGTACCCAGGAAATATCAGTGAATCCAAGAAATACCTGCAATGTCATAAGTTAGGTTATTTCCATTAAGTGCCTTGTAAATATTAGTATGCGCTTCATCAGACTGGGGAAGGCTGCAAAATACTGTATAACATAGCTTTACATGGAACTATAACATGTGAAACCTTTTTTTAAAATGGATCTTCATAATTTTGTATTCAGCAAAGCATGATCACAACAGCTTGAAAACTAAACATGTGAACTCTAGTATAAGCTCTTATACAGGTCCACATTACTGTACTGCAGGATTTGTCTTGGAATCCACATAGATAGCCTTCCAATGATGTTACATTTAAAACATTTTATAATTGTGTCCCCTTAATCTAACCTACAATGCTAAGAACTTGTATTGCTGGTAGCCACTGTAGCATATGTATCTGTTTTTAAAAAAGGAATGGATACACTTTAGGTATCTGATCTATACAACAGCTTGTTATTTGGTGTGACATCAGGGTGCTTAATATTATACAGCTTTATGAATAGAAGTACTGTGACACAGGTTGCCATTTCCCACCCTTGTTCTTCACACTGGCAGATTAATCTTTGGTGCATGTAATAAGAGAGAAAAAGAAATAAGTGCAGAAGGCTTTAAGGATACTCACAGCTTAAACTAATGTTAATAGGTTCATAGATCCATACTAGGCAAGTGGTCCAGTCGACCTTTAGGAGCCACTTCAATTCAAGCTACTTGCTTCACCAGTGCATAGGGGACTGTGAGGACAGCTCTGAGGTGATTTTATGGATCCCCATTCACTCAAGGTTGGCTTTAAAGAGAGTTAGGAAGCTACTTTGTTTGCCATGGAGTAGTAGTAGTCCTTTAAACAGAAATCTGCAGCTTGAAATAAGTTGTGCTAGCATTTCAAGATAAATGTAGGCCTTTAGAAGGGCATCAATGCTATAACCATGTTTTTCGTTGAATATGTTGGAGATCTAGTAAGATTGGGTCCCTTGCTGTCATATAGATCAAGCAGACATTGCTATGTAGGAGTCTATAGGCAGCAGAGTAAAGTGAATGAGCATTTAGTTTCATAGGTTCATATGTAGGTACTAGGCTATTAGTCCTAGGGACTATATAAGCCTAGCCAAAAAGATACCCTGGCTTTCGCCACCCAAGAAAATTATTTTCCTGTGCCCCTGTCGAGCAGAGCCACTGAAGTGATCCCTGGGGTGAATTTCCTATTTCCCATCCAATCATCAAGATTTTTCTTGAAGAGTGCTAATGAGGAGCTCTGTTTGACATAGATAGGTAGTCTGTTCCAGAGCATGGGAAGTCTCTGGGACAGGAATCTATTCCTCCAGCATGTTCTGTTTATTGTGGTGACAAGGTTTAGGTCCCTAGAGCGTGTAGCTCAGAGGGATTGGGATTTCTTTAAGTTGAGCATGTCCAACAGCTCTGGGTTTGTCATAGGTTTGTATGTTAGGCAGAGATAGCCTCTGGGTAGGCGATATGCGATGGAGTAAAGCTGGAGGTTTTTGAAATGGTCTGCGTAGGGCATCTGTTTGAGGCCTCTTTGTGAGGTATTTCTGTGGCCTTTCCAGTTGTTGTAGATGTCTTGTGAGGTACATACCAAAAGGTGCGTTGTACTCTATAATGGGTCTAATGAGTGATGAGTAGAGGGGAACAATGACCTCTTTTTTCTTGATGAGAAACCTTTTGTGATGAGGTGAGCCACATAGAAGGATTTCCTGACCACTGTGGTGATGTGATAATCAAAGGAGAGACTACTGTCCACCTGTGTCCCAAGGTCTCTTATCACACTTTCGGTGTTAAGTAGACTACCACTTATGTAGTAGTTCATGGGTACAGAGTTTTTACCAAAGGGGATGACAATACACTTTTTGGCATTAAGCTTCAGGCCATAACTTTGACACCAGGCATCTGTCTCAGTGAGGCCCTATTGTAGTATGTCCACATCGTTAGGAGTTTCAGTTATGGCTCCTAGTTTGCAGTCATCTGCAAACTTTATTAGCCAAAGACCTTCTGTGTTAGCCTGTACTTCAGAGACGTAGATACCAAACAGGAGGGGACACAGGACTGAACCCTGTGGTACTCCACTTGTCACTGGTCTGAAGTCGGATTTGGAGTCTGCTACTTTCACAGTCTAGGTTCTGTCCATAAGCCAGTTGGCAACCCATCTTGTGAGTAAGCAACAGATTAATAAACTGACCATTTTGTTGTCACACTGCTGAAGCTGAGGACGTGATCCAGGTGATTGGTTAAATGCCTATGAGGAAAGGCTCTGCAGGGAGTATTTTTTTCTGTGGAATCTTTAAATAAATCGTTTTTATTTTTTGCATATGCAGCTTCTGCTTCCTGCTTTATATAACAGTACCGAATATGTCCTTTTACAGAACAGTAAGACTGTTGACATAACTGCTTGCTACACTGCATCTGAGGTTAACCACAAACAGACTGTAATAAGAGTGGGTATCTATCAATTGATAAAAGTTTCACAGCATACAGGAGTAGTGTAGTTTGTACACAAATCTGTTCTGACTTCACAAAAAGTGACAACAGAGAACATCTAACATGTGAGATGATAACACGGCCAGATGTCAACAGTTAATAAATACTACTATTATAGAAATAATGGGGGATGTTGCCTATTTCTTCAGTATTTGACAGTGTGTGCACAGTTTTCCAATTTGACTTCCGACAGTTATTAATAACAGATGGTACAGTCAAAAACAAATGTACTGTTTGGTGTAAAATTACTGCAACATTCATTGTTTCCCAAAAATAAATTAACATTAGTTTTTAAGCCATGTAGTACATAATCAATTCTCCTTAATCTCCTCTGAACTTAAACCAAAGAAAACAGCATTCTAACCTAGAAATGGCTTAAAACATATTTGTAAGCAGACTTTCCTTTCATAAGAAAGCACTCTGCATCATCTGAGGAGGAAAGCTTGATAACAAGAACTGCACCACTACATGAAGAGTATGCCGTTGTTTAAACTGGATATGTAGTACAGAATATGTACAATTTATTCTGTGTGCCAAAAAATGCATAATATGACTTGAACCATGAGTGTTGTCACTATGTCAGATATACATTTTCATAGTTTCTTTCAACATGACATGCTGTTCAGGGTACCAATGCATCTGCTCTAGTTTTTATGTTATCTGAATTTGAATATTGCAAGTACTCTCATAAGTAATGTAACTATGGTGATATATATATATATATATATATATATATATATATATATATATATATATATATATACACACACACACACACACACACACACACACACACACACACACACACACACACACACACACACACACACAACTATTTAGCTATACATAGATAGTTGGATAGATAGACCCTGTGTATGGGCCATCTCCAATAGCATAGAGGGATAAAGCTCTGGTTATGGTTCAAATGACCCACACTTGATTAGTAGCCTGGGCACTGGAAGAGGACAATGGGAGTGAATGGCCACTGCTGGTTTGCACATTCATGTGGAATAGAGATGTGTCTGTGACTCACTGCTTGGGTGACACCTAAAAGGAGCACTGGGTGTTATAAATGTGCAATATGATCCTACGAATGGGCCTGCCAATCACTCATTGCCATAATGCAAGTGCACTGACTGGGAAGTCACTCAGTAAAGATAGAAATTTTAGGATCCAGTGCAGGGAGAAGGGTAGCTTCAAAGGGGAGGGTAAGATGCTCAATCAGACCTGGATCCTAGTCTGCTCCCTGTCACCCAGCTACCACTATATTAGAAACAAATGGACTAATTAGGCACCATAGGCAAAAACAAATGGATTGTAGGGCTCTCGCCTATCCAAGAGATGTCTGACTCTCACCACAGATGGAAAAATGAGACAGCTGAGTATAGCTGATGTAGCAATCAGGCACATCCAATTGAGCTCTACAAGAATCACCACAAAATTAATTACATAATTTATAAGCATCATCAATAAAACAGTAAAATATCATTTGTTTATGTACATTTCCCCGAGTTTAAACTAGATGAAGCTTCAGATGGACAAAACAAAATGGTCAGCATTCCAGCTCATTAAAAACTCTAAATAAATAAGTAATTTTTGCATGGAGCTGAATTTCCCATGTGGGAATGTACTTTATTCCTCACATACCCTTATATAAATATATTCATAGGATCAAAGGATCATAGGAAGTTGCTAGGCTATTGGCCCTGAGGCCCTTACAAGCCTAGCCAAGAATTTAGCCCATGTTCCAACAAGTCAGCACCCGATGTCCCTGTCCATCAGAGACACAGGGGGAATCCCAGGGGTGTATTTTCTGTTACCTATCCTGTTATCCAGGTTGAGCTTAAAAAGGGTTAATGATTGACGTGGACAGGGAGTCTATTCCACAGAAGAGGGAGTGTCATGGATATAAATCTGTCCAGCCAACAAGTCCTATTGATGTCACAGACCATATCCAAATGACCCCATAAGGACATAGCAGTATTTTTAGCTATATGGCATCTGAATGCCCATAACATTTTTCTTTTTAAGTCTGTTATGAACAAATTCAAGGCCATAAGAAGGCTGATACATGCATGTCCACAGCTTTATTTGGCCTGAATTTGTCCATAACAGACTTAAAAGAAAAAAAGTCATGGCCATTCAGCACTGCCATATAGCTGAAACACCTGATGTCCTTAAGGGATCATTTGCATATGTCCCATGTGCCTCTAATACAAGAGGTTTAAAGAATCACACAGTGGAAACTCTAGCTCGGATATATTTTGCTTGCAGTTTTTACTGATTAGTTTGTCTGTGTGATCTTTTAACTCATGGTTTTAGTTTTGTTAGTCAGGATATTTTGTAGACACACTAATGGTTATGGACATCAGCTGGGTATGACAGCCCTGTGTTTTTAAAGGTTAACTAAATATTCCCTTATACTGTATTGGTGAGGTTATAACAAGGCTGACACTTGCATGTCCACAATTAGTGAGGTTTGGTTTTTTGGTCTGAGTTTGTCTGTAACAGACCTTAAAATAAAAAAAGTCATGGGCATTCAGAACTGCTATACAGCTGAAACACCTAATGTACTTAAGGGGTTATTTGCATATGTCGATGCATCTCTAATACAAAACATTTAAGGAATCATACACTGGAAACTTTAGCTTGGTTAGATTTTTCTTGTAGTTTTTATTGGCAGTAAAAAGTTTGGATGAGAGAGGGCAGGGGATGTTTAGTTTAAATATTTTGGAGTACAGAACTGAGAAGATGATCTGAGAAGTCATTTAGCTCCCACTGAAAAGATTAAGGTGATGATGTTAATTCCATGATGAGTTGGATATGAATATGATATTTTATTGGAGAGGGTCTGAAGGATGGTATTGTTTTTGACAGGAAGATGCAAACAAGCAGGAAACCATACTCATGTTGAGAAAGAAGGATACCTTTTCCTATAGCAACCTTTCTGAATGTGAAAGGAACTGAAATATGTTGTTTATCCAGAAGGGCAGACAGTTGATCTTGTCTCTCACCTTTTCTATGTACTCATGAAGGTTTAGTGATTGTTCTTGCCATAGCCTCCAATATCTAAAGGAGGTGCTGTTTTCATTTGAATTGTTATTACAGTCAAGGAGATGAAAAGATTGGAAGAATGTGGATTATCTTTTATGGATGTCAAATAACATGGACTTTGTTTTTTTTTTTTTAGCATTGAGCAGTAGTATCTGGCATTTAATAGTTATGAAGCTAAAGAATGTACTTTTGAATCTGAGTTTTAATTGTATGATGTGAGGGATCAGACCTATAGATGGCCATATCATCTGCATAAAGAAGTAGTGGTAAATGGGGTTAGGCCTAAGTGGAAGTTTGTAATGAAGACTGGCAACAGAAGAGGTGCTAGAATGGAGCCCTTTGGGACTCCAGAGTGAATGAGGGAACTGTTGGAAAGACTAGCTCATATCGTTACCTGGAATGAACAGTTGAACAGAAAGTCTTTAAACCATGCAGTGGCATCAGGGCTGACCTCAATTTCTTGCAGATGGAGAAGTAGAAATAAGTGGTTGATGATGTCATAGGCATGGGTTAAGTCAAGTAAGATTTCCTTTATCTATATTTGTTAAGATGTTGTCAATCACTGTACACAAAACAATTATTGTGCGCCTAAGTTGTTGTCAATCAGTGTCCGCAAAACAGTTATTGTGCGCCTACAGCCCCAGATCCATACTGTTATATGGAGGGCAGGTGGTATTATTATAAATAGTAAGTTTGATACATATTAATTTTTCCAGTATTTTAATAAATGTGTGTAGGATAGAGATGGAGTTGAAGTGACTGCGATAAGAGGGTCTGAGTTCTTTTGATACGGAACTGACAAAATAGGATTTCCAAATATTTGGTATAGTATTAGTGGTGAGGCAAATGTTGTAAATGTGCTTACGAGGGGTGGTGATGAAATTTCTGGGGCAGTATAAGATTCAAGGGCAAATACTGTCAGGTCCTGGTGATGAGTCCATAGAAATCTGTTCAAGTAGGGGTAACATTTAATTAAATGTGATTTTTGAGAAGTAAAAAGGTGGAATGAAAACAGGGTGTTAGGCTTCCTTTGTTGTGTGGCTGCATTGTGGATAGGTGAGGATGTGGAAAGGCTTCTGAATTCTCTGAGCAAGTCAGAATGTAAAAGATTACTGGATGTGCAGGGTATGTATCCTTGATTTGATAGTTCATTCAGGAAAGATATTCCTGTTAGTTTGCTGAATTCCTGTAAGAAATGTTTAATGGAATGAAGACGGGAGGTTTATTTATCTTTTAGTGGATGGTTTTGAGTCCATGGGTGTCCTGTTTGGTCAAATTCCTTAAGAGTTTCGTAATAGTCAAGGTTGTTGGGCATGGGGTCTTGTTTCCACATATCTCAGCCTTCATTGCATAGTTTCATTAGGGATTTAAGCCCTTTTGGGAGACATTTAACTTTGGGATTTTTCAGTAGCCTTAAGATTACTGGAAAGTGGGTATCCTGAAGGGAGAGTAATATATTTGTTGGTTTAGTGGCAGCAATGCTAGAAGGAGAAAGGGAGAGTATTGGAGACCAATCAATAGCAGCAAGTTTTGAGTGTAGATTGGGGATTTTAAGAGAGGCCTTAGGTCTGAGAGATATCAGCCAGAGGTATTTGACTTCTAGTTTTTGTAGGGAGAATGTGATGGAGCAATAATCATTAGATGTTGGTGAGTGAATGGCAATAGAGGAGATGTTGAGATGGGATGCAATAATGAGATCAGGAAATGAATGGTGATCAGATTTTGGGATGGGTCTAGCTGAGATGTCTACAAGTTGGAGTAGGCTGAGAACTGCAAAAAATTATGTTAAATCATGCTTAAATAAGTTCAGAAGGTTCAGGCAAAGTCAACAATGCTGCTGCTGATGATGATGATGATGACAATGCATTTATTTGCACTGATGTGAAAAAGTATGAACAGTATTTTTTTTTTTTAATTTGTGGAGTGAAGCATAAAGTGACAGGCAACAACCAGATATATATGCCAAGAGAGTCTAACTTGAAGTTTAGTTAGTAAACTGCTTAACATACAAGGCCATGTCAAACCCAGAGCTGTTGGACATGCTACACTTAAAGAAATCCCAATCCCTCAGAGCTACACGCTCCAGGGATCTAAACCTTGTCATCACAATAAACAAAACATGCTGGAGGGATAGGTTCCTGACCCACAGACTCCCCAGACTCTGGAATAGATTGCCCATACATGTCAAGCAGAGTGCCTCTTTGGACCTCTTCAAGAGGAACCTTGACGTTTGGATGGGAGAAAGGAAATTCACCCCAGGGATCACGTCAGTCGCCCTGCTAGACAGGGGTCCAGGAAAGTAAATAATGTGGGAAGAAATAGCCAGGGAATTGTTATGGCTAGGCTTGTATAGGCCCTAGGGCTGATAGCCTAGTACCAACCTATGAACCTATGAACCTATGAACTGTTAGAGTTGGCTTCCATTTCTGTGCTGCCTTGAGAAATAACTGAGATGTTAAAGAGGATTTGTACAGTAGCATAGCACCACCACCAAGTCTGGTGCCTACCAGGGCATTAAAGGAATAGGTATATCCAAGGAAGAAATAATGTATATGATGATAGCTATTCTTTAGGAAAACTCCTTATTATATGGAGATCAGGGGAGTGTAAGCTCAGGGAAGAATGCATACTCTCAGTCTTGTTTCTAATGCTTTTAGCATTAAGAAGTGTACATGATAACCTTACTTTAAAGAGCACGTGCATTGTTCCTGCAAGGACAATGCTAGCAGGAGCTGAATAATAATGTATTAGAAACATTGCTGCATGACAGAGTTAAATTAATTAAATACCTCACTATAAAACTCTCACAAGTCACATAATAGCTGGTACTGTACAACAGACACACACACACACACACACACACACACACACACACACACACACACACACACACACACGTGATAATCCACGTTCACCCTCGTACTGATGTCCCATTATGTGTCCAGCTGGCAGCCCCGATAATGACTGCAAACCAAAGTCCCTACTAATGTACTGCAATAAATGGGAAGAATATGTTTGTAGAGGACAGAGGAAGAGCAAACAGTGGGAAACACAGCAGGATGCAAGGAAGGGAAAACTATGAAGGGGATGGGAAAGCAAGGGTATATTTTTTGAGGGCAGAAGCCCATTTTCTTTTTCACCAAGAATGGTACAAGGAGAGGGTAGTGAGAAGAAGGTGTAGGCAGGAAAACGGGTATAGAGATAGTATAAGGGCAAATAAAAGATAGTCAAAGGCCAACACAGGAATTGTTGACACAGATGAAGGGGTGCACAGAGCTGAGACATAGTCAGAGACAGACAGAGTAAGGACAAATGGTGATGGTGGACTGAACCACAAACTAGAAAAGGCAGTGAAGAACAAAGAAGGGGAATACCATGATGGAGGACAGGATGGCATGATAGCTGACTATTGCACTGCCCATTTCCACACATAGTCAGATATCAGTCATAATGTGACTAAAGTCATGGCAGGACAGGGCTGAGCCACTTGTGGTCCACTGGTCAGGGTCAGACACAGCTGCAACACTGCCAGTCACAGGAGGACATGCAGTCAGAGTGTGTGTATCCAGCCTGAGTTTACCAGTAGTGTCACCATGCCCTCCAATGCCTGCTGGGTGACATATTGTGACCCACTGGTGGCACCAACTGAAAAAGGCCTGCAGTCCACACTGAAAACAGACCACCAGAGGCCAATAGAGGACCCTCCTGGTCGCCTCATGCTGGATGACCTAAGTCATCTAACAGAGACTGATCTGGAGACAGATGGAGACCTGGCAGATGACTGAAAGGCAGGTAGTTCGTGAGGAGGGTGTTGCTGCATCATATCCACTGTCAAGACCAATGTAAAATATGACCATAAATGGAGAGAAACAAAACAATAAATACCATATGTGAAAAAGGGCAGAGATAAAGCAGGAGACAGAAAGAGAAAGCAATTATCACTAATCTGTACCACACTTTGTGGCATAACAGATCTTGAAGGAGTAAAATTATGTGTCGTGTGCAGTGGCAAAAAAATGCAATACACCTGTCAGACCATGGGGTTCTACAGCAGGCAGTGTGCCACAAAAGCCAAGACTGCATGCTAGCTAACTTGTTACTCATTGAGTATGTCATGCATTGCAAAGAGTAACCACAGGGGTCATAGAACCTGTCCAAAGAATCCCCTAGTGCCACACAGTATGCTCAGTAGAGATACAGTCAGTTGGCAAATGTGGCCTACCAGCATAGTACCATAATAACCATGGCTTGGGAACAAAGCCACAGAAGAAAAAACATAATATAACCATGGACCACAAACACAAGGTGATGGTAATGTAACACGATACAGGACATACACCAATAATGACAAACAGCAGCCTGTCAGATCCATGGACATGGTATGCCTGGTATAATTGACACTGGCAAAGGGCTTTGAACAGACAAAGGCAGAAAGGGGCTGGGTGGCAGACTAGTGTACCATGTAAGAATGACATAGGATTGACTAGCATCATGGCAATGCAGAGAGGCAAGCTCAGGTGTGCTGTAGAGCTTGACACCAGGCATGGCTATGGAACTCCCACCATCAGGCCATTCATCATTACCATGCCACCAGTGGCACTTCCCAGAGTTGGGATGGGTAGTGCAATAGGTCAGCCTGAATTGTCAAGGTATGTGAATTAGCTGGTATAAAACATTATTTTATTAGCAGTCTGCAATGTTTAAACTAAATACAACCAACTTAATCCTGCCTCTCCGGTTCTCTCCCAGACACCCTTCACGATCAATTCCCCGCTTTTGTAAAATGACACCAAGTAATCTCAATAAAGTCCACCATCTTCAAACAAATTAAGTATACAAAGAACTTCAAAACCCAATACTTTACATCAGCATTAAATCAATGCAATTAGAGACCACTCTCAGTTCTCTCCCTGGTAGTGCTGTAGACTACTTCAGCAATACTTTCCTTAATATTCTAAATCACCTTGCCCCCATCAAAACTGTTAGAACTAAATTTAACTATGCCCCTTGGCTTACCAAAGATACCCCACTACTTTTAAAACAAAAGGATACAGTATGGGACTCATGGCGTCACAATAAAACACAGGCTAATCATTTATTTTTTGGCTATGTTCATTAATCTCCTGGAATTAAGGAACAAAGCCAAAAAATAAATTAGGACAGACAAAAAAAAAGCGCTACAATGACATCCAATCAAAACACAAAACAAACCCACAAAAGTTTTAAGCTGCCATAAATAAAATCCTGCAATCGGGAAAAAAAACAGTACAGCACTCCCAAATATCGACACCACCACCAATAATACTGCCACCCAATTTAACCAACACTTCAACAAATCCATTCTAGCTCTCACTAACAATACTACTCCTACTACACCATCCATACCGTGTCATCCTCATCAGTAAACCAAAACTGCTACTCATTATAACCTGTCCCTACTAGCACAATTTATAAATATCTGAATAAACTTAAACCCACAACCCTGGCTGCTGATAAATTACCTGCAGAATATCTCAATATTGCAGTCAAAGCCATCTCCTATCCTGTCTCCCTATTAATTAATCATGCTTTGTCAAAACAGCATGTTCCATCAATATGGAAAATTTTCACCACTTCACAAAGGGGGTAACTCAATTGAACTATTTAATTACCGACCAACTGCCATTCTATCTCCCCTGTCAAAAATCCTCAAAAAATGCCTACATTCCCAAATAATTAACTATCTCATTATTAATAAACTGCTGACTAACACCCAACATGGTTTCCATCCTAATTACAGTACTGCCACAGCCTTTATTAGCTTTACCAATACTGTTAATCAACACTGGAACAATGGCAACCTTGTCTCCACTGTCTTCCTACATCTCTACAAGGCCTTTGATATGATTTCCCATGCCAAACAATGTACTGCAATCTCTGAACTTAATCTGAGCCACTCCAATCTAGCCTGGTTTCAGGACTATCTAACCACCAATAGGCAGTAAAATGGCAAAATTCCTTATCTCCCCTCCTATCTTTAACCTTAGGCATCCCCCAAGGATCCATCCTTGGCCTTCTCCTCTTCACCATATTTGAAAATAAACTTCACAAAGCTAAGCTACATGCAACTCTGGTCCAGTACGCTGATGACTACACCCTAATCTGTTCAACCCCTTCACTCCTGAACTCCAGAAAATTACACAAAAATCCTTTGCCACTGTTGAAACCTGGTTAGCCAACTCTCAACTAATACTTAACCCCCCAAAAAAACAGCTAATGATATTCCATCCTACAAAAGCCATATAACCCATTTCTCCATTCACAATATATTTAGCTAACAACACCCCTATCACACCTGTCCCAGACACAAAACTACAAGAGTTGTCATAGATTGCAACATGAAATTCAATATGAATATCACACATACAATAAAAAAGTCCATAAAAAACTCAAGACCCTATATAAATGCAAAAAGTACCTCACCGACAAAAGTAAAACTACCATTGCTAAAACCCACCTAGTCTGCACACTTCTCTATGCCTCCTCCATACTCATCAACCTAAACAAAGCAGACTTAGCCAAACTAAACACTTGCTACAATATAATAACATGTTTTGCTACTGACTTACCCTAGAGAACACATCACTGCCTAGCACTCAATCAACTTTGGCTAGAATTACCAAACCTGCTCACCTCTAACCAACTTACAACAGCCCACAAAATCCTATATAATCTTGAAAAAACTCCTGCACTACAAGGCCTACTGATTATCTATTGTAACAAATGCCTACTGAGATTTATTGGTATAAAGCATTAGTTGACGAAACCAAAGACAAAAATACTGCAGTTCTGGGGACTCCTCTACTCTTCCTCTATCACAAAAACATGGAATGTTTTTCCTCCTAGAAATCAGGACCACTGAAAACAAAAACAACTTCCAAAATCTCCTCCGGTCCCATTTAAATAAGTCTTGGATATGTAAGTGTTCAGACCCAGGGTAGCTACCCTCAATGGATCTATAAGGCACTTTCTTCATAATAGTATTCAATTATACTTATTCTACATAACTTTGCTCTCTTCATATTAGTACTCAGCTGTACACGGTCACTATCAACCCTTCACTACTTCCATCCATTACACGATACAAGCCATCCTACTGCTACTGTAGATCTATATGTTCCTAAGTAGAGAGTGCAGTCTTATCCCACTGTATATTAACATTGACTGTTTGCATTGTATCACTGGTCTGTAAGCAAATTACAAATGTAGCATCATATTGTATGTTTATCTTATGCTGTTACTGAGTAAGCATACATCCCCTCCTTTCCTTTGTTCTGTACTTAAATAATTTGTGTTTTACTGTATTTATTGTACTAACCATTATATTAATGTAACCATATAACTGTATGGAATGCCCAGCAACAGTATTGTATGTTTTTCTTATGCTTTTGCACTTTATTGTGGAGCTTTTCTCCCAGGTCCTCTGCTAAAAATTGGTTTCTTGCCCAGTCGGACTCTCACAGTAAACAAATGTAAAATAAAATAAATAGCAATAGTGTAAAAGCAGACAATACCACAGGCATGTTAAATATACACAGTTATAATACCAAGTGGTATATATGTATTTATATGACTGGAGAGACATTCCATACACATCTGGTAGATCAACTGGCTCTCCTTAATTTCATCAGTATCTGTAAAGCATAAAAGAAATGGAAAGATGTCCATGACTCACATGTCCTACACATGGCTGAACAGTTGTGTCGTGATAATCACAAGTACCTATCTGTTATGACTACGTACTATAAAACTCTAAAGTTCGGTCATCATCTGCCTGCTGACAGAAGTTGTTGGGTCTGTGAACATTTGTGACTGAGCTCTGCAGTATACTACCACAGCACTTTACAGGTGACAGAATGCTATAACGTGAGAATGGGTTGAGGATATAGGCCATATATACATGTGGTGATCAACTGTCTGAAAGTGTGTTTTTTTGGGTGAGGGTTCCATATCTACCTGCAGTTATATGAGTGAGAAGCACAGGGTGTTTTGAAATTATGGATGCCTGGGATTACGGCTGAGGTGTGGGCAGCATTAGGCCACATAATTAGGAGTTGCGGTGATGTGCAAAGTACTATAAGACCTCTTTTCTGCAGTACGAACAGAGTGAATTGTATTGCAATGCATACTGTCATCACCATTCTATCATATATGGCACATGGTGAACAATGTGAAGTAGGACTAGAGCATAGGTAAGATGCTTGTATCTCCTTTCACAGGTGCTGTGGTTAGATGGTCCTCTGCCATAGGAAATGGCACCCCTGATGGCAGTGGTGCAATTGACACAGACAATGATGGTGGTCTTACAGTAGTGCAGTCAGTGGGAACAGTGATGCTGTTGGAAGTGGAAACTGTGGAGGCCACACTACCACCTTAATTCAGTGACACAGCTCTGGTGACTGTGGAACCCATCTCCATCTCACCTGAATCCATAGAAGAGGTTGTACACAACACATTTTTTATTTTGCATGGCTGTCCAGTGTCAGTGCACCTGTATTGGGCAATAGCACATCTACAGAGCACAAGGAATGAGGTTGGGAGAGGCAGACAGGATGCTGTCACAGTCACAGCCATGTCTGTCAATCATTGACTGAGATGTGTGCCAGAGGGACCATTAGTCAAAAGATGTGCAGACAGTTATTCAAGCAGAGTCATATGCCACTGCTGATATAGCAGAGAAGATAGATGTACTACATGACTTGAATGATGAGGTACATGAGGATTTTCTGTTCATGACCCACCTCTCTTGTATGTGGAACTGGCTCATGGCTGCTTGCAATGCCTTTATATACCAGGTCTGACATGTTCTGGTTACTGTCATTCCTCTGCTTCTTGTAGTATCCTACAGGTCAGGCAGGTCACATTCACAATCTGCTACTTTGTCCACTTCATCTACTAGTTGGGCACCTACTAAGTATGGCGCTGGTCCCTGCAGAGTAGTGGAGTATGTTCAATGTGGTATGATCCACAGACAAGTGATCCCAGTCAAGTGGTTCATCATTGCCCAAGACAGTGTTTGTTGGTGACACTATCATTACTCTGAAGGGATGCAACTGTGGCCATGAACATCCATGGTCTACATCCTTGACACCTGAGACTCTACAACACCTTTTTACACCCACTCTCACCCAGTGTAATCACATCTGCAGGAACTGTATCCTCTGGCACATATTCTGAGCTCATACACAGGATAGGTGAACACCAGCCCCTCTCTGGATGCACACCTCCATGTGCACATTTATTCCAACTCCCTCAATCCCATGGCAATATCACACATCTTTTTCTACATCCTTAGTAAATCCACATACCCAATACTGTACCATGCTCTACCTGTGCATATTATGAGTATTGTACTTTGCCATCACAACTGTGTTATATGAGTAGGTTAAGTCTGATGCACAACACGGCCAGTCAATGCAATGTGGAGCATAACATGGGCACATTAATGCATGCATTTGTCCTACTCATTCTACAAAGTGGAAGGACACCGGGCACACTCCCCATTGTGGACACTGGCTGAGAGAATGTCCTTTAGCATATTCTGCTCAGCTAAGACAACTGCTACACCAGGCATCATAGATAGGTACTTCTTACTCACCAAGAAATCTTGTTGTATGACTTCTCTGGCAGTCATAACTGATCACACAGTTTTTACATGTTCCTGAATTACTCTGCCATATCATTTACGCTCCTTTATATTTACACTGGGGCTCATTAACAGAATGCTGCTAATTTCCATATACTATATAACATCTGTTGCCAACTATGCTATTACATCTGCTTGCTCAATGGTACTACTTATGTCTCTGAATTGGCCCCACCCTGCATGCCACCATTCTTCTTTAAATTTTCCTGTCGACAAACAAACAGACACACACACACACATGCACACACACACACACACACACACACACACACACACACACACACACATATACATACATACACACACACAAAACACTCCAATAGGGCACAATCCAGTTTGCATAACAGGGATATAAATTACATTGTCACACATTTAAACACATTTAAAATAAGTCCACCCTACAGATAAAATGACTACATAACAAAAGAAAGAAAAAAAAAGTAAGGACGATGTGAGATGCATGCTGAACAGTTGCTGCCATACAAACATGCTTGTAACACACTCACCCATTTGGCCTGCATGGCATAACATCATGGGTGTTCAGTAATATATGTTCAGCACATGCCCATCCCATGCAGGCTGCAAGCTTTACATAAGTGTTTCACAGTCCTGAAACATTTCTGTAACAAACCAGTACAGTCATCCACTGGATGGTCCATGCATAGAAAAAGGTTCAATAAGATGCTCACGCCTAAGCATCACATAAAAATAATGAAATTACAGTGGTAATTCCACTATGTAATCAAGATAGTTAATTTCCACATTACAAAGAAGCTTTGAATATGTATTGCTCTCTTCCTGGGGAAAACTGATACCTTGAGCAACAAATATCTTCACTCACAGAACTCATAATAAGCTAAACAAAATAAATAACAACATGAAAGTATCTCAAAAACAGTGTGATTGCAAATGATTGAAATCACAGCTGCATTGCTTCCTGTACCATCAACACAGACACAGTCACATAAATATGCTAGCATGTGTGAGCGCGCATGCACACACACACACACACACACACACACACACACACACACACACACACACACACACACACACACACACACACACACACACACACACACACTCTCTTGGACAGTGAATCTTTTCTGGAAATGTCAACTAAGGTCCTAGCATACAAATTTTCTAGTAGTTTACTCATTTTTAAAATTAGTTCAATTTTTTTCTATGACAGGTAATTAAGCCACACTTATATGTTTGTTAATGGTTAGAAGCTATCAAAGTGAAATCTAGATACTTAATTTTTTATTTATTTATTTTACATTTGTTGACCGGGACAGTCCGACTGGATACATGTCCATTTTCAGCGGAGGCCTGGGGAGAAAAGCTCCAAGGTACAAACAGATAAGACATTGGATAATACATGTTAAATACAGTTACAGACTCTTTCAGATAAGCAATTTATACAATTTTACATTGGATAATACAGGTTAAACACAGTTACAGACTCTTTTAGATAAGAAATGTATACAATATCATAAGAATTAAGATTTAATAAGGAAAAGACCTAGAAATTGCAATTCAATTGAGTAGCAAATGAAAATGTTAGCATACAGTAATATGGAGAATTCTAGTCTGGTTTGGAACAAGGACATAGTCAGTATGATGCAATCTACTGTTTTAGCCTTTTCTTGAATTGACTTAGGGTGGGTACTAGAATAATGTCAGCAGGAAGTGTGTTCCAAATTTTACCAACAGAGTTGGCAAACAGAGACACCAGTTGAATTGTTGGTTTTGACAGTTTGGACTTGTAGTCTATTAGAAGATCGAAGTGTTTTGAGGTTGCTAAAGGGGTAAATAATACTTTTGAGTGCAGGAGTATTTTCATGTTGGTTAAGTACTTTATATGCCACTATTAGCTGGTTGCACTGAATTAGGCAAGGCAGTTCTAACCACCCAAGATATTTTAGGTTGTTACAGTTACAGTGGTATGTCCTGTAAGGCATTCCGGTGGCAAATCTGGCAATGTGTTTATAGCAGCTAGCTAGTTTACTAAGTTCAGTTTTGCTTAAGATGGTAAGTAAAGGGGAAGCATAGAGAAGAGTCGATAGTAAATGAGACCAAGCAATGGCAGTTTTAGCGGGTGAGGTTAGGAAAGGTTTGATCTTGTATAGTGACCCAAGCTTTTTATTGATAGTTTTAATAGTTTGATTGACATGCAAATCAAATTTACGGCTATTGTCAACTATAACACCTAGGAGTTTTGCAGTGGAGTCTGGGGAGATTGTGGTGCCATTATTAGATTTTATGGAGAAGGATAAAGCAATGGACCGACTAGTGGGGGAGAAAAGCAACAACTTTGTTTTATTGGGGTTTAAAGTCAGATGATAATCATTGAGCCAATTTTCAACTGTGTTAAAAGTATTCTGGGATAGTGTCCACAGATCTGACTGAGAGGTAGCAGAGCAAATCAGAGTGGAGTCATCTGCATTTTGAATGCAGTTTGCACCTGGGTTGACAGTGTAGAGGTCATTAATAAAAACAGAGAACAGAAGAGGACCCAGTATTGATCCCTGGGGCACTCCCAATTAGGTAGGAAGTTGGATAGTTTGTTCTGCCATAGGATAGCCTGTTGTCTACCACTCAGGTAAGATTGGAACCATTGGAGAGCTTGATTATCTAGGAAGGTAGTTTTCAGGGTATGGATTAGTAGCTGGTGATCAACCAAATTGAAAGCCTTGGAGAGATCCAAGAAGAGGGCTGAGGATAATTTGTTATTGTTAGAGAAAGCAAGGAGGGCTGAGGAAGTGCTGTGGTGAGGGCTGAGGAAGTGCTGTGGTGAGGCCTGAAACCATGCTAAGAGTTGGCCAGTAGATTGTTCTGGATAAGATGGTGTAGCAGTTGTCTATGGATGCATTTTTTCATAATTTTAGCCAGTGGCAACAATATAGCTATGCATCTGAAATTGGACAGTTCAGTGGAGCTGCCATCTTTATGGAGTGGTATTACGTGGGATATTTTCCAGATGGAGGGGATGGTGGCTTCCGCTATGGTTCGATTGATTAGAATGGAGATGGGGTATGCTATGGCAGGTGCAGCTTTTTGCAGATACTCAGCATGGAGGAGATCAGCTGATAGGGTAGTAGGTTTTCATTTTTTGAGTAGGGCTTCAATAAATGATGTGGCAATCAGTTGAAATTTAAAGGAGAGTTGGGTACTAGGTACAGCTGATTTAGTGCTAGGGCAACTTGGAGGTAGCTGTCTGGCTAGGGATTGGATAGTCACAGCGAAGAAGAAATTGAAGGTGTTTGCGATATCCTCAGGTGGTTTATCAATGGCAGCTGCAGGGGTGGGAGTGGTGATTTGTCCCAGGTACATTAATTTATTTATACTTATAATGCAGAAATTCTGTGAAGATTACATTGACACGCAACACACACACACACACACACACATATATATATATATATATATATATATATATATATATATATATATATATATATATATATACACACACACACACACACACACACACACACACACACACACACACACACATACACACACACACTTGCACAGTGAACCTTTTCTGGAAATGTCAACTATGGTCCTAGCATACTAAATTTCTAGAAGTTTACACATTTTTAAAATTAGTTACATTTTTTTTCTGAGACGGGTAATTAAGCCACACCTATATGTCTGTTAATGGTTACAAGCTTTCAGAGTGAAATCTAGGCACCTAATGCAGAAAGTCTGTGAAGATTACATTAACAGATGGAATATTGCATGGGGAAACTTGAATCACAGATATGGACTCCTGGTGAGGTCATATCTGGATCACACTTGTGATTTAGAGTAGCTATGGACCAGTGGACTCCATTCAGTGAATAATAAATCTTAGTTTTCAACACCAAAAAAAGAGATGAAACCATAGCATCAGTGGACTA
The DNA here is from genome assembly GCF_019279795.1 of Protopterus annectens. Lineage (NCBI taxonomy): Eukaryota > Metazoa > Chordata > Ceratodontiformes > Protopteridae > Protopterus > Protopterus annectens. The sequence continues at coordinate 1,775,111,188 of NC_056737.1, forward strand.
GCAAAAAAGGTATTTCTTGATGTTCTGCATTTCCTTTGCGTTCATCAAGGATGTCTAACTGACCTAATTTACAACACAGTGGGCAACAACTCAGACTGAAAAATTGCAAATAAATTATCTTATCACGACATCCTTATTAGATGCAGATATGCAAGCATTTTATTCACAATGCAGTTGCATTTTAGAAAAGAGTTTATTAAGTGCTTTTTGTTAAACTTGTAAAAACAGTGGAGGTATTCAGAAAAAGTAAAAGACTACCACACAGTGGTAAATAGCATGAAGATTTTAGAGCAACATAGCCTGAGACAAATTAGGCATGCATGAGTGTTAGTGTAATGAAGTCATATCATGGAGTGACGTGCATAATGCAAATTTTCCATCATTTTAATGCCAGTAACCATGTGCTGTAATGACTATGTTATGAGTAGATATATGACCCAAGGGAAAGCATCACAGAGGTGGCATGGCAGGCACTATGTACATTCACTCATGCATCAATGCAACCCACAGCAGAGACACAGGGCACTGTGAACAACCCATACAAAGGCACCATAGCGGAGGGCAAAGTTGTTTTATCATATAAATGGTATGGAAAGATGAAGATGATGCAGGTAGAACTGGTGAAGGGCAAGAAAAGGAACACACATGAGGACAATGGGAAGGAAAAAAGATGTGGGGATGAAGCAAGCAATAGTATTTTTCTTGAGTACAGGTTTCCCTTTTTTAAGAAGAAAGTCACAGCAGGAAGGTAATAAGGAAAAAGTACAGGTAGGATGAAGGGAATGGAAAAGGTAGTGGGGCAGATAAATGAACATATAATGCAGGCAAAGACTGATGGTGTGGTAGTGACATACAAGCAGGGGCAACAATGGAAAATGCAGTCTGACTGATAGATGACAACTATGCTAGGGAGAAAAAGGATTTAGGAAGTGACCCAAAAAATATTGGGAAAACAGTGGAGGAGAAAGGAAGGGAGGAATGAGTGGGTCCTGCAAGGTTTTCACAAAGCAGAACCCACTCAGATGTGCAGGGCTCACAACAGTATTTCAAATACATATGGATCAAATGACATTGTATGAAGCCTCCAGTACACAGGACATAGAATATGCTATCAGCTCAGGTTTGCTGGACAACAAACACTGCTAACATGCCCACTTGCTGCCTTACTATGTTATGGAGTTAGAAAGGTTACACTGTAATAGTACACAGAGCTTTGACCACTGGAAGAGTGCTAGGTATAGTAATGAAGCGATTGCCAGTTGGCATGAACAGCCATGCAGACATATGCACACTGATTCACACATAACTCAGAGGCATACGTCTTGTCATGGAACCCATGGAACACAAGCAGCTGGAAAAATCTTTTACCATTCCTATGGTCATAGATGATAGCATTCAACTGAAACACAGCATGGGAGACACAACAGGGTTCTCATACCCATTCTGATATGGTACACCATCTCTTGGAGAGGATGCTTCCAGTCATGAGATTGTGGGGCCCCATAGTGCATGTAGCTACCATTTTATCCATGGAACCTTCACCCTATCCCTGAAGGATATGATCTATGACTTCCTACAACCTCCTCACCTGTGTATGGCTATTACTTCCACCGCACATAGCTCTTCTGACTTTGCTAACATTGCTGTTCCTGTCACTGTGCCCTACCTCATCTGTGCAAATGATGATGATGATGACTGTCCCCTGTCCACCTCCCTGGCATGTGGACGTATGGTAATTTCCACTGCAATGCATGGCCTGCATGTGGCATTGAATGCATCAGTTTTAATCTGTATTTGTCTTGTTGTAGTCCATAGCTGTAGATCAAACACTGCCTATTTGCCACTGCCATGATGTATTGTGCCCACTTCTACCCACCTCTATCTCACATGAGGTATCATTGCATCTGGTTCCCCTGACAACTCCTCACCTGGTTCAGCTACTGCTGCTATAGGTATATCAGGTAGTGCTGTGGTGTTCTCAAGCTATAGCTACTTTTATATCATCATATTATGTAGCATGGCACAGACTACATACATCTTGGTGAGTTCTCCAATGAATACTGCAGTGTACCAGCTGATGTATCCAAGTAGTGGAAGCAGGCCATTAGAAGTCCAAACACGTTTGACGATATTACATGTCTGTGACAGTGCAGCAATACATCATCTTTAACATGGTCTGGGGGCTGTAGATGGGAGGTGATAAGCCCCATTTCCAAGATGTTTCTGGCATCACCTGCAAAACACAACACTAGAAAGCATTATGAGCGGTCTGCTGCCTGTGATCATGGGGTGAAAAAATGTGTTAACCTACTAGGAGATGACAAATATGGGTATCATGGGAACTGTTTGGATGGTGCACAAGATTGTATGTAATCCCTTGGGCACTGCTCAACTCATGGGTCTTGACTGACTGAAATCCTTTCTGGTTGATATAGCAGATTCCATGTGCAGCAAGTGGGGCCTTGATAGTAATGTGTGAGCATTTATTGGTCCCAGGACCCCAGGAAAACTAACTATGTTGAAGAATGCATGCAGAGTGGTAATTCCCTCTTCTGTTGCTCATGTAAACCAAATATGCTACTTCACATCATGTAGTATTGACCCAAGGAACTGTTGCTGGATCCACGAGAATGATGCTCTGACACTCCTAATGTATCATCTCTTAGACACTGAAAGGTCCCTGTAACATGCTACATAAACATTTGTGTCCACTGTGATAAGCATTCAATCCATCCACTTTGATTCAATGTGAGAACAGCACATGTCTAGTATCTCTTGTATGCTGTCTGTCCACACCATAGTGGTCAAAAATGTGCTAATCATGGAAGTGAGGTTATGTCGGTCACTGGTGGACCCTCCTGTGATAGAGAGAACAGAGATGAGTAACATCACAGGTACTAGCCCTAAAGGCAGCCACTAATACATGCTGTCCAGCTACTGCAAATGCTATGCCTAGATTTTTGCACAAGCAGTATGGCTGTATATTTTAAAATCCTGGAATTCAGAATAGCTAACCATTGTGGTTCATTAATGCTAATTATATGTTTCTGAATTATGTTGCCATGTTTGATGTCATCATTTGCATATGTGATGGCTCCCTTTAGCATACGGACACTCATTTGTATGCCATTATGCCACTAATAGCATGCGATTCATATCATGCTAGTTCTCCAGTAGTATGGTCATATTACATCTGCTTTGAATTGTCTCCTCCTGTTTGCCAAAACTTACCATCCTATTTTGCATAAAGCATATTGCTGTTTGTTTTTGAATACCCCCAGTATATCTTAGTCCCACACTTTGTAAATATCTCTTATCATTGTAAAATGAACTTCAAGTAAAGCTGTAAACTGTAATTTCATAATATATATATATATATATATATATATATATATATATATATATATATATATATGGGTCTACTATGTTTGGTCGAAGTTTCAGTACTTCGAACTTCACTTGTACGAACCCACTTGTTCGAAGTACTAAAACTTTGAAAACTAACTACGGAGATCACAATACAGCACGGAATGGGAATATTCCCTTTTCCTCACTGTAGTGCAATCTCAGAGTTGGTATATTTAAGCAGGGGCATGTGGTGGGGTGCAGGGGGGCTTGCCCTCCTGCAAAAGCATGTTTTTGTTATGTTATTGTTTTTATTTGTGAGGCGATTGGGCACCTAGACTTCAGTGAAAGTGCACTTTCATTGAAGTGCACTTTCGTTGAAGTGGGGTTCTACTTTTTGTTTTCAGTTAAGTGAAAATTCATTGTAAAGTAGTAGATCCAAATAGAGATATACATATAAAATATATACATATATATATATATATATATATATATATATATATATATATATATATATATATATAGATACAGATATAGATATATATATGTATATAATGTATATATACATAGAGAGTGAGACACACAAAGAGGGATACGTGTTTGTTTTGAATGTGTGTGAATGGGGATACTTTCTTTTCTGCTTTTTTGGTGCTGCTCTGAATGTTAAATATTTGTTCTTAACTATATGGAGAAAGCATGTTAATATCTGACATAAAAATTATGCCTTTGGGGACTTCTGTTTAGCTAACATAGTTACAAAACTGAAGTATACAAGTTTATTTTGAAGCAGTGTAATTTTACCTTTTATCTTTCACATAATGTATCATTTTTTAGACTCTCCCATTCCTGAATGTAACACACTCCCCGGGATTCATGAAGCTTGTGCCAGGAGCAGGCATAGAGTCAGCAATCTAAAGCCAAATCTGCCCGCTGAGTGATTCAGGTACGAGCTGTTTCCATGTGCACTACCAACGTACACCACAGCCGCGCAGCTCCTGGCGCATGTATGCTAATTACCCCATGCGCAGCAGTGTAGCATGCAAATGAAGGTATATAGCAATTCATGAAGTGGTGCAGGCGTAGCGTAAGCATGCAGAAATGTAAACCAAAAAAACGGTTTATATTTTTTCAAACATAAAATCAGAGCCATGACAGCGGACCAAACTCACATATTATACTGTTAATATATGCCAATGGCTAAATATATAGCCATTGGCATAAAAAAAACATGCACAACACATAAAAAATAACATTTAATGTCATGGCCACACTAACGCAAAGTAAATTCACAGTGCATCAGTGCGCAAATGGGATGACAATGAAAATATATTTATATGTAATAAAACAGCAATGTAACGCATTTCATGAATTCCCCGTAATAATCAATGGCACGCATGCTACACCACAACCATGGCGCAAGGGTTGTTAAGGGTCTGTGTGGTAACTAGGAATTAGTAGTCAACGCCATGCAAATAAGAAAAGTAATACTGAATCGCAAAATCTCCACCAGCATAAGGATGTATTTCACAGCATAGTGGTACAACACTGAGTTGTGGCCTGGGGATAAAGATGACATCAAGAGTGGGGTGCGCTACCTTAGCTGTAAGCACATTGGAGCATTGCTAATCCGGGTTGCCTATTGCTAAGCAAAGCCGCAGGATAGGGGTGTGGAAGTAGCCATAGCTTTGCTTAGCTGAAAGCACACAAGGTAACCGAAAGTGCATGTGAATGTGGATGAAAACGCACTCGAAACCCGGTAAATGGCTGTGCGCAGCACGCACCACAACTGAAACAGGAAGGATACGGGAAGACAATAAGGAAATGCTGCAGCATGGTAATTGGAGTACAAATGAGTAATTAACACCTAGGAACTCACAGTGGGCCATTGACAACAGCTAACAAGGCTGCTAGCACCTACCTGCGGAACAGGAAACGGGAGGTGCCATACTGCAAAGAAAAGAGAACTGTCACAGCAGAACAAAGCAAACTTGCAGTAGATCAGCTACATAACACATTTCGCTACTCAGTCCTGGGTTGGGAAAGTACAAAACAAGAAAGCCGGCAGCTGGATGCATGCCTTACAATGGGAGGGGAGTGGGGTTAAAAAGTGAAGTAAAGGGAAATAGATGAATCATGGCAGCCAAGCGTAATTCAACACCAAAGGCCCCACAATAGCAGTACCTGCTGTAAAACCCATAATTAAGATACCCTGCAACTGGAATTGCACATACACACCCAATTACACCAGCAGCATCCATTGCACAATAGTATAAAGTGTGAAAGCACCTCACACACACTTGTGTATTCCAAGACACTCTGCACCATTGATGTATACAGACGGGGAACTTTTAATATGTACATGTTAGGGGCTGCCATAGCTTTGATTCACCAGCATGTATTGGAGACTGACGGTGGTGTGGATGATGATGCTGACAACCATCTCAGGCACTGGAGGAGGAGAAGAGTGTTCAGACCCAGGGTAACTTGCCAGGGGCTATATGATCTGGAGATAGTAGAGTATTACAGGGTGGACAGGGACACCATACAGTAACTTGTTGAGCTGTGCCGGCCATGCCTCAGAGCCAGAAATAACAGAAGGGAACCCATCCCAGTGGACACAAAGGTATGTGTAGGCTTGGGAATACTAGCCACAGGTACCTTTCAAAGGCCAACTGGGGATATCATGGGGATCTCACAGGCATCAGCATCCAGGATACTCCAGCAGTTCCTGGATGCCATGTTACCACATGCCAATGAGTACATATACTTCCCCCAAATGCAGGAGGAATTGGCCAGCAATATGCATCTCTTCCACCATGTGGCAGACTACCCGGAGGTACTGGGTCTAATAGACTGCATGCACATACACATCAAGACACCACCCGGTGAGCAGGGTAGGTGCTACATAAACTGCAAGGGATACCCCTCCATCAACTGCCAGATCATGTTCAAAGCCCAGAGCATTATCATGGATGTGTGTGCTGGCAGCCCTGGAAGCTATCACCACTCCCACATCTGGCATGCCTTACAGCTGTATCAGGTATTTGGCAGGGGGGACATCCCATATGGCCACCTGGTGGGGGATGCTGGCTATGCACTGGAACTGTGGATGATGACTCCCATCAGAAATGCACACACCCATGCAAGAATACTATAATGACGCACACGCAGAAACCAGAATCATCATAGAGCATGTGTTTGAGATGCTGAAATCATGGTTCAGTTGCTTGGACATATCTGGTGGAGCCTTGCAGTACTCTCCAGGCATGTATGCCCACATCTTCATAGTATGTGCCATGCTACACAATATGATCCTGCGGAAACAGCTGCAGCATGGACAGAATGATGAAGGCCCACACAGCCCACCACCATTGCCAAGGGCTCCACAGGCACAGAGGGACTCAGACAACGATCACCCTGTGCCAGCCCTAGTAGGCAGACGGAGGCATGCCCAGTATGCCCATGCCTTGGCAAAGAGGGAACGTATAGCACACACACTGACAGTGTAGGCACCTACGGACTGACACCCTTCTCCACCTGCACACACAGCAAACATGGATGGCACACACACACACACACACACACACACACACGACCATCTGTAAATTATCATGTATAGGTGGTCTAATGTGTGCATCCTAAATAGGCAGCCCTCAACTATTGTACACACAACTGCCATTGGCACAAGGTAAGTCAATACCTGAAGAGTAAATTAAGCTATCAGCATGTGTCAATACTGTACGTATGGGTTCATAGATACATAGGTAGGTACATGCCTAACTGCCTGAGGCCATTCATAAGCATATCCCAAAATGTGTCTGCTGTTGCCACCCCATTGATTAACTGTCCCTCTGTGCAGCAGAGCCAATTGTGGGATCCCTGGGGTGTATCCACTGTTCCCCACCCACTCTGCAAGGATTCCCTGGAGTGTTAGTGAGGGACTCCATATAATGTAATCAGGGATGTAGTTCCAAATCATGGGGAGTACCCGTAACAGGAATCTGTCACTCCAGCATCTTCCAGTTATGGTTGTGGCAAGGTGTAATGCATTACAGTGTGTGGCTCACTGTGACATGGATTCCCATAGGTGAAGCATATCCATTAAGCCTGACTTGTACACGGCTTTGTTGGCCAGCAAATATGATCTCTGAGTAAACAAGATGCCACTGAGTAATGCAAGAGTTTATGCAGTCTGGCAGCATAGGACACGTCTGAGGGCATTATCCGTCTTTGCAAGGTACGTTCGTGGCCCTTCCATCTGTCGGATGTGTCTTCTGAGGTACATCCAAAATGGGTTATCATACTCGATGATGGGATTGATGAGTGATGAGTAAAGAGGCACAATAACCTAAGTCTGTTTAGATGCGAACCCTTAAGTAATCAGATGGCCTACATAGACGGATGTCCTAACTCCTTTGCAGATATGACTGTCAAAGGAGAGATCACTATGTAATGTAGTCCCCACATACCCATTATGTCATCTGAATTATAGTGTCTGCCACTCGTGTTAATATGTGTGTGTAGTTTCCCAAAATGGAATGACCATGCAGTATGTGGCCTTTAGCTGGAGGCCATGACTCTGACACCCTGTGTTGGTCTATGTGAGGCTCCTTGAAGGACATCTGTGACAGCTGGACTGTCAGTTATGGCTCCCAATCTGCAGTAATCACCAAACACGGCCTGCTGTAGTCCACCTGTGTTAGCCCGTACCTCTGAGAAGTATATGGCAAACAGTAGGGGCCCCAGGACTGAGTCCTGTGGGACACCATTTGTGACTGGTCAAGAGTTGGACCTGGAGGCTGCTAGGCTTACCATGTGGGTTCTGTGTGTAAGCCTGTTGGCAAACCAACCTGTGATGTATGGGTGTATGTAGTGGCTGGTGAGTGTAGAAATAATACCTGAGTGGGGAATGGTGTCAAAACCCTTGGCGAGGTCCAGGTAGTATGTGTGAACTACCACACCCCACACCTAAAGTCTAGGTGACTGTAAGATGTCAAACAGGTTCAGTAGGCATGATCTGCACTCAGTCAAGCTGACCTGGGTTGTGTCAAGTGTCTGGGGGTTACCATTGTCTATGTTAATGAGTGCCATGAGGATGCGCTCCATAGCCATGCAGATCAGGCTACTCAGGCTTATGGGGTGGTAGTTACCATGGTCGGCTGTGTCACCACTTTGGTGGAGTGGAATAAGTGTTGCCATGCGCCAGTTTATGGCCATGTAGCCTGTGTAGAGGCTGATGTTGAATTGCTATATTACGCGGGGGGGGGGGGGGTCACTTTGTCTTGTAGTGTCTGCAGGATGCAGTCTGGGACACCATCTGCTACCATTGATGCTCTGTCATGCCGTTTGAAAGGGCAATTACCACCTGTATGTCTCAGATGTCTGGGATACTGTACATATTGGGTATTGTTGTGCGCCCCGTAGGGGGGTGAAGCTTGCTCCGAATGCATCATCAAGTGTGTTGCTGATATCAGTAGGGTCAGTATATTCAGTGCAATATTGCACCATCACAGTGCAAATCTGTGTGTTACTGCTTACATCCTTGACATAGCCAAAGAAGCCTTTGTGATCATATTCTGAATCCATGCCTATTTACCTGTGGATGTCAGCCTTGGATGATTACATGAGTAACATAAGTATCTTGCTAATACTGGTCACGGACGTCTGCATGTCTTGGGATTTGCTGTTGTTCTGGACTACTGTCCTACTTCTGTTGTATAGCCTCTATAATGCAGGGGTTCACCAGACTGGTGTTCTTATGTAGGAGTAGTGAGTCCTGGTTTACCATTGATGGCATGACCCATACTTCTTTGTAGGTGCTTATAGAGTGCGTTTGTAATTCCATCTGTATCTTGAGCAATGTCATCCCTGAGCATGAGGGCTGTGAACCCTCCCACCTCTGTCATTAGTACTGTGAATTTAGCTGTAGAGAAGGTATTCACTGTGTGTTCCTTGGGTGGGGGAGATGGTTGGGAGTGGAAATCATCAGTGAATAGTTCATGTTCAGATCTAAACAGTGACTGGTTTACCTCTGCTGTAGTGCACCTGTTGCAAATGTCAGTGATTACCACTTCTAGTATGTTTCCACCTCTCGTTAGTCCATCTACCAACTGATACAGGCCATATGAGGTGATAAATCCCAGGAAGTGCTGGGCCTGGAAGTGAATACTTGAGTAGGTTATCCAGTTAAGTGCAGGGTAGCCGACATTGACCAATAACAGGGTGTCTGATAGGACTTTCATGTTTATCACTGTCTCCAGATAGTTGTGATGGTGCTCCTGGGTCATGGAGGATTATCTGTAGCAGCTCACAGTTTGCATTGCAGTCGTGGCTGATATTAACTGCACATGGATGATCACAGAGATATCATGCTGCCCCACTAACTGGGAGGTGTAGGTATCCTCGATGAATATGGATACACCCCCTCCATGTCTGTGCCAGTCCATGTTCAGTTGCTGAAATGTGTGTTATGGGTTGTAGTCTGGTAGTGCCAGTGTGCTCATAGGAGCCTTATACAGGTCCCAGTCACAGAACAGATGTAGATGTTGTCCATACTGAGGGGTACTGTGAATGCGTGCATGTTGTGAGTACTACCCCTGGTGTTGAGTAGCTTAACCATCATTGATTCCGCTATTGTGCAGTTCATGGAGGTGAGATTCACCTCTGAGACCTGCCTAGAAATGGCACCATGGGGGCGCCAATAGCCTTGCCCAGCATTCCAAAGCCTTAGGTTGACACATGCAAGTTGGTATGGCATTGTTGCAGGCATGTTTCTCATCTGTGCTTGTGTCCCATTTTTCCTGTAGGTAACCTACTGGTAAGCAATACAAAGCCTGAAACCTATACATGTCTACTAGCTTTCAACATAGGTTTTTGGAGTGATTATGCATCAGTAGTCTACATGCTATTGCTGTACTTAACTGTACTTAACTGTTGTCTGACTACATGGTGAATTTTCACTGCATATTGTGATCAGAAAACTCTGTATAACCACATATAATGTTGGAGATGGCCTGCACTGTAGAGGTTCACAGATAGGTACTAGGCTATCTGCCCAAGGGCATTTAGAAGCATAGCTATGGTGTGGTGGCTTTACCTGCACCATTGATGAAGTAACTGAGCCTCTGTCAAGCATAGCCAATGAAGTGATCCCAGGCAGAGTTGCTGGAAGCTGTTGAAGACTGGGCTGCTGTAGGGTGACAGGGGCACATAGTGATCTCAAAAGGGCATGTTAACATGACAACCCAACCGCATTCAATTTCCCCAACAGGTCTTGCAGCTATAACACTTGAGTGGCTCCCCCACACCCTGGCTGTATGTTTCTGGAACACATGATCCCAGGGATGTATATACTGTTGGCCAGTCAAACATCAAGGTTTCCCCTGAAGTGTGTCAGTGAGGGGCTATGCCAAATGTAGTTAGGATGTTAATGTATAGTCTCTCAATTCATGTGTTATGTCGGTATTTCAAGAAGCTCACTGGGTGTGGGTGGCTCCGCCTGTTGTGTAGCCAAGCTTACACATAGGATTCATGGACATAGCAAATAGGCAGAAGGAACGTTAATGGCTACAGCATTTGCATAATATCTGTGCAGTCCTGGTTCAAATCCCAATAAAGTCAGAGATGATTTAGATGTTACATAGTATACCTTAACCACAGCTTGCATATATAGGTAGTATTCTACAGAATAATAAACATTTGGAACACACAACTGCTGAAATGTGCGTTAATCACCCTTGCACTACCAGTGCCTGCTCTGAGAGGTAAAATGACCACTGCCAGGATTAGAACACGCAACCATGAACTCAGTCTTCACAATAACCTACCACTAAGCTACCTGTGATGTACCAAAGGCAGTTATGTAGTCTGACAGTTTAAAACACAAAAGGGAGGAATGTGTTGAAATAAGACAAACCGCCATGTACCCAATGAAAGGTGTATGATATATATATATATATATATATATATATATATATAGAGAGAGAGAGAGAGAGAGAGAGAGAGAGAGAGGGGGAGAGAGAGGGTTATATGTCGATATATGGGGATATACATATATATGTAGATATATAGATAGGTTAACAACATCTACACAACCATGGAGGTACATATAAATGGGATACCTACCAAATACCGAATGCTTGACATACCGAAGCGCGTAATCACGAGGCTTAAAGACCAAAAGACCACAGTACTGAAACACCAGAAGTGCGAGTTTTAAAATCCTGATGTTAAGGGACATTTAGTTAGTGCTTCTGGTGTTGCGGTTCAGGTACGTTACTGTGTGTAAGTGTGTTTCTGAGGGCTGTAGTGTGTGTAAGTGTGTGTTCTGAGTGTGGTGTGTGTTCCTGGTGGACTGTAAAGTGTGGGTGTGGGTTTGCTTTGTGCGTCTGTTTGTGCAATCTCGGAGGTAGAATGTTAAAGTAGGGGGGGTGTGAGGGGTGTAGCCACCCTCATGGGGGGTATAGGGAGGCTTGCCCACCTGCTCATACGTAGTGTAGGATGGTTTGTTTGGACGTGGTGGGTAGCAGTGTGTCTGTGTGTTCCGTGTTTGTGTTACTTTTGTGAGTTTGACTGTCACAAGTTTGAGTGTTCAGTAATGTGGGGTATGGGAGTCTAGGCCCGGTACTGTGGGTGTTGGAATTGTGTGCATTCGGGATCCCATAGGTATCCCATATACAGCGGTTGAAGTGTTCATATATGAGTATAATATGGACCATAGCAGTCACACGTTCCGCCGTGACCAAACTTTATGAACAAAGGATATGGAGAGTATATGCCTATACACTATTACAAATATGTGCTATGGACATGAGCCAAAGACAGAGTTACCACCTGTCCCACTTTGCGAGTGACAGTCCCTCTTTGGGCGGTTGTGTCCTGATGAAAAATATTAAAAATGGCAAATGTCCTGAGATTGTAAGACATAATTATGTCCCATATGTAATGTAATGGTTGCATAAAATAGTTATTTCTGTATCTAAAATACCTACATGTTACAAGAAACAGGATAAGCAACTAAACTGCTACAAGAATAAGCTTATATTTAGGCAAAAAAGGAAAGTTCTATCCTTTGTACTGACCGTGGGTTTGTGTCAGCCTATAAAATCTGATGTTTGTCCTAAAAATGTCCCACTATGGCCATTTGAAAAGGTGGCAACCCTAGCCAAAGAGGGTCAGTCACCAACACAACTACAATGACTGCAAATACCTATGACAGAAATACACAGACAGCTTTCATGTAGCAACACTTTATTACATTCCGATGTATTGCCGAAAGGATTCAAGGACTAACATCACCTGCATGCTATACAGGAACCAATTAACAGTGCCTTAATGAATCAGCCTGCAATTACCATAGTATTAGTCCACTAAAGGATAGGTGTTCAAATAGGGAAGGAACCCTCACACACATATCGATTATGTATAAAAGCAGTTCCTACACACCTGCATCTGCTACGTACACCTACCAATATCTCCCCCACACCCAAACCAATTACAATACAAACTGTAACAACATCAGAAATCATTCACTCACTGTACGACATCTGCAGAAGCCTTAACATACCTTGTCAGAGACACACTAACATGGCCCTATGTGAAATAGTTGCTGTTATACAATGGAACAGCTGCTGAGTACATTCTGTACTCTGAAGAAGCTCGGTATTGACCGAGTGAAAGCGCTTGGTTTTATTTATTCTTTGCATTGCCAGATTTTACCTGTGGTGGAATAAAGTCTTTTACTTAATTGAAGTGGATTCACGTTTTTGAGAGATCCGGGTCCTGCGGCTTTGGGCATCTTTTGGTATAAGTTATAGCCTGGTAGTGCAGGGGTGCTCTGTGGAGCCTTGAACCACGTCTCAGTCACTGCACAGATATCGATGTTCTCCATTACAAGGAGTGCCTCGAGTGAGTGCATTTTGAGATTTAGACTTCCAGCATTGAGTAGCATTACTCTGAGTTTGTGCTTGCTTGTTTCTGTTATGGTGGTGAATATGTTATTTGAACCTTGCCTAAAGAAGGCACTATAGGGGCAGCAAGAGCCTTAGCCAGTATCCAGAATCCCAGGGGTGACAGGTGCAGGCCATCTGTGGCAAAGCATCATGGTCTGTCAACCATGTCACCCCAAGCAGACAGATACTGGATCCCCTTAGAATGACACCAGAAGCTTAGCCAATTGTTGAAATCAATCATTTTGTCCTTGTACTGTGGTATCATTCTGGGCGATGGCAGAATGATACTCAGGGCTAGGGTCATACCTGCCTGGGCTACAAGATCGGAGAGCTCTTCCATGTCTCTTTTCATGTAGTCCAGGGAGGTATGTCTCAGGTCATTCACACCAACATGGACAATGACAGAGTGATATTTGTACTTGTTGTGGAGTGACCTGAGTGCATGGGTTATGTGGCAGATCCTGGTACCCGAAAGGCAGCTGACAGTAACTTTCTCCTTGTTTAGCCTGGCGAGTGTGACATTTGTGTGCCTGACTATAGAGTCACCTATGACTAGTGTGTTGGGTACTTTGTTTTGCCTTATTGGCTGTGGTTGAGTGGCACACTGAGTCTGTGAGCTATGTGTCATTGGGGCTGTGTTAGGGGTGGAGGCTGCTTGCGTTTCCACTTTGGAGGTCTCTGTTGCTTAGACAGATTATTATTGAGAGCCTCCGCAAATGTTTTTGTGTTACTATGTGCGGATTATGGTGGTGTAGATTTAGTGAGACTATGTGATGAGTGTGGTGTGGTGCAAATGTTTACCTTCTCCACATGAGTGTCAAGTTCAGTCTTGGTTGGAGAGAGCTTTACCTCCAGTTTGGCTAGATAAGTGCATCTCTCACAGGTTGCAGTGTTAGGTGGTAGGTGGAGAGGGTTGTCTGTGTACATGAGGCAATTTCTACATTGCCGCAAGATGCCCAGATTCATCAGATAGACAAGAGAGAACACTGTGAGCTGACCCTTGGACATGCCTGAATATAAAAATATTTTCCCCTAGATAAGTGAGGAAAGTGAGTACAAGAGCTGTTTTACTCTAAGCAAGTGAGAAAAGTACATACAAAAACTGTTTACCTCTAGGTAATGAGGAAGATTGAGTGCTATAGTAATTAGTAGCTTACTTAGTGCTTACAAGTGCTGAGCATGAATAAGCAATCCAGATAGGGTATTGGATAACATAAACACACTGCCCCCCCAACAGGCACGCGATCATATATCCATGTACACTACAGAGCCCCTGTAACCACAACTATGCAGGTACAAGCTGCACTCAGGCTGCATGGGACCTGTTCACATCCCAGTTTGCATCATACACATATGGCAAAACAGGTTGCTCTCCACATACACATCATGTAAAACATAGCTTCATGTCAGGCTGTGTACACACTGAATGGTGCACACCAACAGGTATCACATCCCACAAAGGGGGAGACAACACTGATAATGGGAAGTACTGCACTACTACCCTGCTGAGTCTGGTCTGAAAGACCATGAACCTTGATCGACTTATTTGATGTCAGCAGTACAGATGTAGATGACAGTAAGGTTGATTTCACACTGCATATCATAACCTTGCCAGGTCATAGGACATCATCACCATACTGTGTTCCACCTACACTCAGTATACTAGATGTACATTCGTATGTCACAGGAGTGTTTTGCAACCGGACTGCTGGCAGAACCAGCACTACAGAAGGCATCTGAATAATACATGCACCTCACACCAGTGCCAGCCACAGTAAGATAGGTTTAATTCATTGTACTCCCCCTCATTGTAGTCTATACCACACAAACTAACAGAAGGCATCTGCCTATTGAAGTATGCGAATGACTATGACCTAGGAGCAACAGCTGACTCAGAGTGTTGTGGACAACATACATAAGGGGCTTTGTGGGTGAGATGTGTGACATATGGCCACAATCTGACAGCTACATATTGCATTGTCACCCCTATGTTAATAACCCTGTACCCATGAACTACCACCTAGGCAGTGGTCAACATAATGGACATTGCGTGTAAGGGATGCAACTGGTCAGTTGTCTTTCCTGTGATAGTTACATCACCACACCTGTCAGGTAGTCATATGTGGCAACCCTAATCATGACAGGGTGCCATCCATGAATATAGAGATCATTGTCCAGCCAAACTCAACACTCAGGTGACCCATATTAGATCACATATTTCCTTTAAGGGGTATTGGCCATGTTCAGATGTCCTACACCAGCCTTCCCAATACCGTCTCCACTATGTAGCATGATGCCTACCCTGAATAAAGCCATGCCCAACCCAGTGATGTTGGACATCCTGCACGTACACATCCTGATCTCAAACACAAACTTCATGGACATCCACCTTCCTAGTACAAGGATCACCACATGCTGGACAGATCCTTGTCCCATACACTTTACATACTCCTGCCACACTATGCATTCCTGTCCGGCAAAGCTGCACATTGCCCCCTTCTTAGACATGGTGTGATGACCACATGGTATCATGGTATCATTAACCCTGTGGATCAGTTATGTGGCACTGCTTCACCTGGCCCCAGAAACCCGCCTGTCAGCTACAGCTAGGTAACCTTTCATACTAGATTCATACATGGCCCAGGGCATATAGCCTACTAGTTGACTTTGCCCGTACATACTGTAGTTGATATCCATCCCTGGAAATACCACCTGGCTAGCCAGTGTCCCATGTGTATCACATGTGCAACACAGGTGATTCATGGCAGGATGTTGAACTGCTGTACAGTGCCATTTAAATGTATATGGCAAAACACATACATGTAAAACCTTCAGTGAGCAAGTCTGCAGGGTCACAGGTCATGTCGATTAAGGCAGTATAAGTCTTTATATGTGACATATACACAGCATCAAGGTCAACTGCATTAATGTGAACATGTGCTGATAGGTAAGAACACCAGTACAGGCAAACAGACCTGCCCACATCAAGACAGCATCCACATGGATTATGACCAATGTAATCAGGTGACACACACACACATATATGTTGATAATATCCAATCACCACTGAGTGTCAAATGTGTGTGACACAAACTTGTCAGTGGTGTCAGTGTCATGTAGATTTGCAAAGACAACTATTTAATCATAATAAATGTGATACACATGTATGTTCAGCTGTAGCACTGTACGTCTCTGTGAGTTACTGTGACCTGTCTCCATCATTATGTCTTCCAGGTATGCCGCATGCAAGGCTACCACCTTATACCTGCTTGAAGGATGAGGCCCTCATCCATACCTACATGACAATCATGATGTCCTTTTCAGCCATGTGCCACAGGATGCACAACAGTGGGATGCCCTGTGGCAGGAACTTCGCAGGAGGGTTAATGATGTGGGAGGCCACAACCGCACATACCAACAGGTGTGCAGACACTGTACAGACAAGATTGTTTCTGAGGAAGTCAGTTGTTGGGGCTGACAAAAAGCGCTTAGAATAAATTTTTCTTGCTTAACTGCACGTTTGCCACCATTCCTGTCTTTGTTTTATCACTGTACAGACCTCATTAGATGGGCAAAACAGCGTGTGAATGCAATCGCCAGGGAACAAGGTGCAACAGGTGGTGGGCCACCAACTCAGCCCCCACTCAGATGTACCAAGGAGCTACTGGCCAACCTGGGGACACCTGCAGAACAACATCCGCAAGCCTTAGCCGATATCGTGGAGGTGGGTGTCTCCCAACCACCAAGCCTGGAGTTGCCTTGTAAGTCACTACTGCACCTATAACAACTATATTCCATATAGTTACATGTGTCACTGTACAATATGTAATGTAACATCATATGCAAGGCATGTATACACACATGCTGCATACTACAGTGTGCTACTCTGTGTATGCACACATGTGCATACTCCATAGTATAGTCTGTTGTACTGGCGTATGTGTTAACATGCATATTGTACCCTGTAGCTATCATACAGGTGTGGATAATGATCATACTGCTGTGTTACTCCTTTTTAGATACCTCTGGCATTCCGCTGCCACAGCAGCCCATTGCAGGTGAGACTGTTATTATTTATCAGGCATGTTAATGCACAGATCTATCTGCCATGTGGCCATTTACCACATGTACACATAATGTATGGTCCTGTCACAATATACAGGTTGGACCTGCAATGCATCACAATGGCTACCCATGTGCAATACTTGCAAACTATGTGAATCACCGACATGAAACTTCACAAACAGTCACCGTCAGATATGTGGACAGCTGTGCATACAATGGTGGAGGTGCTGTTCACTGAAGGGACATGTACTACAGATCAGAATTACACATGGGGGAATACAAACAGTACTACACAGTGAGCTAGAGTATGGCCAGCCCACAGGATTCACCAGTGTGGATCATACCCCTGCTATGAATGTCATACAATGTGATGTGCTATCTGACATGTCCATGACATCTAGTGG
This sequence comes from Protopterus annectens, assembly GCF_019279795.1. Taxonomy (NCBI): domain Eukaryota; kingdom Metazoa; phylum Chordata; order Ceratodontiformes; family Protopteridae; genus Protopterus; species Protopterus annectens. The sequence continues at coordinate 1,775,128,952 of NC_056737.1, forward strand.
GCTGGCTGCAACACTGCCTAACTATCCTGAAAAACATATCCCACATACCAAGCATACCACCCTTTGTCTGCATAACCCTGTCGTCAAAAGCATATGACATCTATGTGTGTATGTCATATGGGACAACACGGACATGTGAAACAGATGCCCGTCACAACCATTTGGCCAACACATGTACACACATGGCCATGGAGGATGGCCAGAGACATGAAGCAACACACACATAGTAGACGTGATGTGCTTGTGTGTACACCCTGTCGCACATTGGCTCCACATGGTCCAACTATGGCCTTTGTGTAATGGTTATATTGCAGATGTGGAGCATTAGACATCCTACAGCCCTGTGCACATCTTCTGTAGGCGTGACATCAATCCACCACATAAGATGTGTTGAACATCTTGAGTGCATCACGACATGACAGCAGTCACCTGTACAGTATTCACATGCATACACAGACAACCACATCAGCCCACAGATACAGTACATTCCCCTTGTTGGTGTTGAACATCAGTGTCATCCTTGCTCCTCATGTGTGTGTGTGTGTGTGTGTGTGTGTGTGTGTGTGTGTGTGTGTGTGTGTGTGTGTGTGTGTGTGGTACACAGATGTCATGTGGGACATGGTGTACCGACGAGTTTACCATGTCTGGCCATAGTGGCCAGGCAGCAGCAATATGGTTGCAGATGTGCAGGGGTGTCATCCGTATACCCTTCAGTGACCTGTGTCACACATTCCACAACATGGTTTAGTGTGTATACACCTCAGTGATGTGGGTCACATTCCACAGTATATATGTATTGTATCTGAACACAGTCATGGCTATGAACTTTGTCTGTAACTCACACTGTATAGCAATAGAGACACCTCATGATTCCCTGCAATGGCCATACACATCAGCTAAATGTGCAGTATGTCTGTAGGGCCAACAGACAACACTGCATTTGGACACCATTACCCCACTGTATATTTGACAGGACACCATTGTGTTAAGCATGTATGCATGTCATTGCACACATCAGTAGATCACATGTCATACTACATGAGATTGTCAAGGTCATATGCCACACATCAGGCAGGTGTACTGTTAACCTGTGCTAGTCTACATGGTGTAATACAGGGATGTATGCTAACTACTACTATGATTGTGTAATTTGCATGACTTCTGCTATGACACATGTATGCTGTTGTGTGCAACCCAGGGATGTATGATAACTACCACTATTATTGTCTGAGCTGCATGCCGTCTGCCGTATCACATGCATGTTGCATGCCTTTTGTCATATCACATGCATTTGGGTGCCATAGCATGTATCTGTGTGTCTGTGTGTGTGAGTGTGTGAGTGTGTGTGTGTGTGTGTCTGTGTGTGTGTCTATTGTATAAATTGTAATGTACAGTTTTTGTCTGCCCCTCACAGGTGATGTAGGTGCATTCCCCTCCTGTGGTCCATCTGATGTTAGTGTCCCCACAGACTCTAGCAGTGATGATGAACATATGGTTGAGGCACAGGCAGGGTTGTCAGGGCCTGAATCTGTGCCATTGGTTGCCATTCTACCTATATCCCCCTCATCCCCGCACACAGTTCTCATGCCTACACATACCCCATCACCAGTGGCCATAGAGAAAGGACAGTTGGCATGTGGTAGCTTGGAACAGGAAAGTGTGGGGGCTATGGAAGGTTTGCCTGAACACCATGGTGTCAGCCAACTGACTGGTGATGCCGCACACAGGCATGTGGCCAGTGTTGCTCAAAGGAGGACCTATGGCCAACATGCCCCTGCAAGACAGAGTGCAGCAGCTGGTGTCACCAGACGCATGTTTCAGGCTGTAATGGAGGCACAGGCATGTTCTGAATGGCACAGGCTTCAGAGGGCTGCTGTCCGTTCTTTAAACAACAACATCCAGGCAAAGGTAAATGCTCAACAGCAGATTGCTTAAGCTTTGGATAGACGATTGGGTGACATGACTGGAGTCCTTGACCATGGCATGACAATCCACGAGTGTGAGCTGTCTGTGTTGGAACATCTGGTAGGAGTGAGGCATCGGGCATGTGGACATAGGCCTGCTACATCACTTGTTTCAGGTCTATGTGAAAGAGCTACCTCACATGCCCACTCCCATAGTGGCGGTAGCAGCAGCAGTGCAGCTGGTGCTGTGAAGTCCACACCAAGACACAGCAGGCCATGTGCACATGGCCCTGGATGGTCCCAATAGGGACACAGTTCCAGTCGACATGTGTCATCAGACAGTACCCAATCTGCACCTCTGCCTGGTAGTGCCTGTGCAACCTCTGGCAGGCACAAGTCACGTGGCTGTGGCCGGACACCGTGAACTGTAAAACCTGGCCTCTACAGTCCACAGCTGTCAATAATACCCCTGTGTAGGCCAGACACACGCCAGAACTGTGTGCATACATACACGCACACACCAGAAACATATGTAGGGCACTGCAACACACACATGCATAACATCCACACAGCCCAATTAGATCAAAGGCCCTAACCCACACACATGATGTCATCCGATGGTGCAGCGTAAGCCTCTGGTAAACTTTATCACCCTGTGCATATGATGATGCCTGTGCTGCATCCCTGTCATCCCTACCATCGGTGCAGGGACATTCTCATATGGTCTGATGCACAGGGTGAACAGACTGGGAAGATAAGTTTAGATTACAATTGTTGTGTACTGTTGACAGGCAGCAGACATACCATATAGTACAAGTTTACAATGCATTTTGTGCTGTTAACAGTATGTGTCTTGTGTAACAACAGTAACTGCATGTTGGTCATGATGTTCTGCTTTCCTCCTTCAGGTCTAATTGCATGTGCCGGTGGATGTCAATGTTTGCAGTTAGTGTCCCATATGTAAATGTGGACTACTCACAGGTATATATGAAAATACCAGCATGCACCTTGTAGCTTCCACATCACAGTTAGAATGTCCCATGTTCCAAACATGTCTACTGATCCAAGAGCATGATAGCTGTGTATTAAGCTACTGTGGCTACAGACGTGACATCCATACTGGGTGACATCACAGGTACAGTTACATGGAGTGGTGAGGTAAGAGAGGGGTCTAGCTGATGACAAGGGTAGAGGCCAGTGGGAAGTGTGATGCCTCATTGGGAAGCAGTAATGCACGTTCCCATGACAGGATGCGAACACACAACTGCACCCACACACTCAGGTATTCACACACATGTATTCAGAGACACAGTAACACACCCACACACTCACAGATTCAGCAATACAGTAACATTCACACACACAGTTGCTAGTGTTGAGGTGAGGAACTCTGCCTATGTGCAAATCATCATTACAGTACTGTGCAGCTACATGACACACCACAGAGATTACACATGTACAGGTAGTCAGTATGGCCTAAGATCGGGGACATCAACACAGATAGTAGATTGCATCGCCTGGATGGGGGGAGGGGGTCTTATCAGTTCACTATCGTAACATACATCCTCACTCCAGGGACCAGACAGCCATACATACATACACACACAAACACACACACACACACACACACACACACACACACACACACACACACACACACACACACACACAAACTGTGGCATTCACTATTGAATACACCTATGTCACGCACATACAGATACCTCACAAGTGTGACATACACACCCCTGCCTATGTCCTGCTTTCTACATTGCAGTCTGTACAGATGTCTACAACAGTGTACAGGAGAGTGAGTAACAATTGAGATGTATTTCCCACCATACGTGACATATATGGACACACACGCAACCACACATGCCAGTACTGTGAATCAAACACCTGCCTATCTCATGATATGTATGACAGACTTACAGCAGTATTGCACATGTTACAAAGTGTACTGACACTTCCTTTGGCAACTGTGCTGATATATGCACATGGGAGGTCTTAACTGTTACAGGTGTCAAGTGATTTACCTTCGGTGTCACCCTGATGACTGTCTATGTTGTGTGTGTTGCCCTTCAATTAACAAACCCATAGCTTAGCGGTTACACAGGTTATTGTAGGACCGCTTGTGACACACCTGTGAGCTGTCCTCAGCAAACATCGGTCTTCAAAGATGCCCCACCACTTAGTTATGTCCACACATCTGTCCATACCTGAGGTACATCTTTCTGTACTTTCAGCATGTCACCATATACAGTTGGCAGTGTTGAGGCTGCATTGCAACTGCATGATGTACTAAGACACACATCACCTGCACACATCAGCAACTGCACATGCATGATATCTGAATGCACACCACTACATGTACATGTGTGTATGTCCTACAATCCTGTCATTTGGGCATGTTTGTAGGAATTGCAATTGGTGGATATGTGTAATGACATACATGACACATGGACTGTTGTATGATATGATAGGTGTAATGTGTGACCAATACAGAGGGAATGTTACCTCTGTCAACATTAATATCACACCTTATGTACTGTTAGCATTCAGCAGACATGGACCTACATTCCATGTGCATGTGTGTAATGGCTGTAGCCACCTGTCTGCACAAAGGACAACAACAGCTATGCTATTTACATATATGTTGTATGTGTGTGGCATGTACATATCCAGGGCAGGTACATGTATGTCATATCCAAACATGAGGGTGTTTACTGGTGTACAGCAACCGTCATCTGTTAATGCTGTAAATAACCGAGCACCCCTGGTATGTGTACAGCTGACTTGGTTACAGACAGTGGTATCATTGTATTGCATAACACATGATGCAACTGTGTCAGTACATGGGTACTCTGCACAGTTGATGTAGAGCTTGGTACAGTCCACTGGTCAAGGGTTACATGGTGGTGTACTATTATATGTCCTACCACATGTATGGATGTGTGTTGGTGGTCCGAGGGCATGGTGGTGTCTGAGGGTTACATCCTAGAATGCAGCTTTTGACAATGTGTCCTGCACCTGACTCATCTGTGATGCCTTTTGTGGGAGTACTGGTCAGTACATGTGAGTGGCCTTTATGTATGTGGGGACACCATGACCTGGAGCGGTCCGTACCTGTGTTATGGCCCACATATCTGGTTCTGAGGTATATGGTGGTAGTGCTATTGTGCACTACAGAGCCTTCAGCCAGGTGTTCCTCACTGCACAGATGTCTGTATTCCCCATTGTTGGATCTACAATGAGCAGCTGTGATTACGGAAGCTACACATCTAGCACTGGTTAGCATAAGCATACAATGCAGTTGTCCTCTAGGTGTCAGGGTGTTATCCTGTGTTTAGGACATTTGCCTTGGAATAGCACTATATGGGCAAATGAAACTTAGGTATTATCCCCACTCCCTTGAATCATACTGTTGAAATGTATAGCTCACTGATAAGGTAGCGGTGAGCAAAAGTGTCCAAAATAGAGTAAAAATCACACCGCTACTCCACAGCTGTATCAAATAAAGGTAATTTATTAAAATATTAAAACTGCTTAAGGAAACGCTTCCAGTATTTGGTTCACCACCAGATAAATCAATTTAAGAAAAAGAAAGAAACACTGTTGCTTCCAAAAAGAAACGCTGTTACTTTAAAAATCACCATTACAATAATTTAACAATTCAGGAAAGACAAGCTATGATAGATTTACAACACAATGATGAAATTGTGATAAAACCAGCAGACAAAGGATGAGCCATTGTAGTTCTCTCCTCTGAATGGTATAAAATGAAGATGTGTGATATGTTCAATGATCCAGTGACTTACAAGGAGATTGATATCTCAAGTTTAGACAAGCAGATCAGTAAGATTCAAGATCTGCTGTACTCTTTGCTCATAGAGGGAAGTATTACAGAGGAACAGTATCACTTCTTTAAAGTGGAACATCCTACAATTCCATCTATAAGTGGGTTACCTAAAGTACATAAAGATTCTTTAAATCCACCATTACGACCTATAGTATCAGGACAAGGATGGCTGATGGAATCCATGTCACTGTTTGTGAAGAGAAATCTTAAACAGATGTTATTGAAAATTCCCAGTGTACTTAGGGACACGGATGACTTTATGGTAAAGTTATCACAAAAGCTAGAAATTTTGGAAGAGAGAGATTTACTATTGGTTACTATGGATATTACCAGTCGGTTTACGTCAATACCTAACGATATTGGTGTTGAAGCTGTAAGAAAGACCATTGAGGAAGGAAACAGGGATTATGCCAATGCTAACCTAATATGCTCACTTTTTGAAATCATACTGGAGACAAATATATTCCATTATGGAAATTCTATCTATTGGCAATGAAGGGGCGTCGCGATGGGCACACCATTTGCCAACAGTTACGCAAATATTGTCCTCTCGAATTGGGAAAGCAAATACATTCTTGGCGAGTACAACCCTTGGTTACAGAATGTGAAATTATATGGTCGTTTTGTAGATGATCTTTTTCTTCTTTGGAGAGGGAGTGAAGCTCACTTTCTATTATTTCAACAGTATTTGAATGAGACCACGTCATTCCTGAAGTTCACCAGTCAAGTGTCACATCAACAGGTCAATTTCTTGGATTTGAATGTTATGTTAATTCAAGATGGAAAAATTGAGACCACACTTTATAGGAAACCCACATGGAGAAATCATTATCTCCATAAAAGTAGCATGCACCCTAGACATGTTACTAACAACATTATGAAGAATGAGATAATGAGAATTAATAAAAGATGTACACAAGAGTCTGTGATTCAGCAAGAGGTGATCAACTTGCAGGATTGTCTACGAGCATGAGGATACTCAGAGAAAGACATTGATATAAATATGAACAAGTCCTATAAAACGAGTAGATGGAGTCCTACAACTCAAGAGAAGGAAAGACACACACTACCTTTTACACGGCTATGCATTACCTACAGCACAGACAATAGTCAAGTTAGAGAAATCATCAACAACTTTGGCCTATTCTCACTCAAGATTCTAGGATATGTTCTATAGTGGGAGATAGTCCGCACTTTAGTTATAAAAATAAGAAAAATATTAAACGCCTTCTATGTATGAAAGATGGATTTCAGAAACCCAATATAGTAGGGAGAAAGGGGACTTATCAATGTGGTAATCGTTCTGCCTGCAGACACATTGATAGTAGCAATACATTTAATTGTCCAGGAATCAGTAAAGTTTTCACTTTCAACTGTGCACCAAAAACGTTGTTTATTTAGCCACCTGCAAAGGATGTTCATGTTTCTATGTTGGAAAAACCAATAAGAATTTTATAAAAAGAATATTACGACATCTGGGAGATATTAAAAGAGGAGATATTCATAATGCCTTGGCGGCACATGTATTAGAATACCCTAATCATAGTTTCCTTTTTAAAGTTATTGAAAGTATATCTGAAAATATTAAAAGAGGTGACATAGCTAATAAAACAGAAGTTTGTGAAACTAAATGGATAGTGAATTTGTGAGCAGACCGAGTCCCTGGTCTCAATGCTATTATTCCGCTTAAACCAATGTTAAAAACAAGGAGACCTACCATTGGATGAATGGTAGGTGTGTTGTTGAACTAAGGAATCAAGTGGATGAAGTCAATTACTGTGGAGACATTACTCCTCACTTTGAATTTCATTGGCTAAGACTTTAGTATAAATACAAGTAATGGTGTCCCTACCCCAACATGATCTGATGAAGGAATTTCCGAAAGCGCTTATCACATGTGTATTTGGGACGTTATTATATTTTGTGTTTGAGACAATTCTTTGAAGTAACATATCAGCTGCCTAGCATTTTGGCTTAAAGATTTGCCACTTGCAGAGTTTTAAATCTCATGCTCGACTAAGTATACCACTTTGTGTTCAAGACAACTTATTGGAGTATCGTACCAGCTGTTCAGCATTTTGGCTCTAAGAACTGCTATACTGCTGAGTTTTCAGCTTCAAACTCGACCAAGAGGTGGTCAGCGTTCTCGTGCAGTGTTTTATTCGTGAGTGAATTTGAAAAATCAGTTTTAGTTGTGAGCTCACATTGCTGTACATTGAACTCTATACTTTGGCCTAAATATATTGTCGCATTATATTATTGAGCCTCTTGATGTGTGCTTATTGAAACGGAGAAGAGCTAACGTTTTTTGTATGATATTCCATTTATGAGTGAGACCGGAATATCAACAGTGAACTACAAAGCACCTTGAATTGGAAACAGAACTGTGTATTTCTTTTGGTTGTTCATACTAACATTGAGACGGACTCGAATGCATTTCAAGTCTTTTAATGCAACAAGACATATTCGCAAATCTGTTGCAATATATATATCTGTTTTAAAAGTAACAGCGTTCTTTCTTTTTGGAAGCAACAGTGTTTCTTTCTTTTTCTTAAATTGATTTATCTGGTGGTGAACCAAATACTGGAAGCGTTTCCTTAAGCAGTTTAAATATTTTAATAAATGACCTTTATTTGATACAGCTGTGGAGTAGCGGTGTGATTTTTACTCTACTCCCTTGAATCATGGATGCATGTAATATGTGACAAAGGCCTATCTAATTTCAGTTATGTCATCCCAAAATGACAAACACTGGACAACCTCGTAATTACAGCAGGACATTGGCTCATTGTGTTGGTCAGGCAGTTGCCACTCCTAGCAAGACATCACTGCGGGTGGTAGTATTGTGCATGGTATAGAATGGTACATCTAAGGTGACAGACAGCACCAGATGTTGTGTATAAGACCAGTGTCAGATATATGTAGTGCAGTGTTCCTGCTAACAATGACAACTACTAACACTGGATTCCATTACAATGTGTTCTTTATGTCAAACTGTAATAGCATGGCCACTGTGGCCTTCTGTGTTTAGAATCAGAGTGCATCCCAGACAGCCTTGTGCTACTAAGTGCATGAGCATGCCCAGTATAACCTTGTGTAGATGGACACATAGTGCATTCCGAACAGCCATGTGCTACTAAGTGTGTGAGCATGCCCAGTGACACCTTGTGTCAGTTATGTGCATCTATGTGTATGGGCATGGCATTTGTATCCCTGTATAGTGATAGTAGTCATCCATTCCACAGATGAGCATACTCCAGGTCAGGATGGATTCCTACTTTAAACACACAGGTTCCCAGGTATGTACATCTTAACTGCCAGCATCCCTGTTGATGTCCACATTCCTAGAAGGTTATAATGACAGCCTTGAAATGTGTAGTCTGTGTGGCGCGACTCGTAACTATGTAGTATTGTAATAGTGATCTGTAGATAGGCAGGTGTTCTGTTCCCACCACTGGCGTGTGTGTCTCCGTCTGCCTGAGAACAGAATAATGCTTTTAGACTGCTCACACTCCATACAATTCCTATACCCACCTTTGGCAAGGCTGATGATGTCACCCACCTAGAAATACACCTCTGGGAGCGCTGTGACCCAGTAATCTCAGTAGCGCATTCTGTAACAGCGTAATGCTGTATTGTGATAAAGTAGTTAGATTGGTGTTCTAATCCCAGACTTGCCATGTGTGTTTGTCTCCATCTGCCTGAGGACTGAATAATGCTTTTAGACTGCTCACACTCCATACAATTCCTATACCCACCTTTGGCAAGGCTGATGATGTTACCCACCTAGAAATACACCTCTTGGAGTGCTGTGACCCAGTAATCTTGGTAGCGCATTCTGTAACTGCGTAATGCTGTAGTGTGATAAAGTAGTTTGGTCGGTGTTCTTATCCCAGACTTGCCAAGTGTGTGTGCTTGTCTCCATTTGCCTGAGGACTGAATAATGCTTTTAGACTGCTCACACTCCATACAATTCCTATACCCACCTTTGGCAAGGCTGATGATGTCACCCACCTAGAAATACATCTCTGGGAGTGCTGTGACTCAGTAATCTCAGTAGCGCATTCTGTAGCACGTTCTGTGACCCAGTAATCTCAGTAGCACATTCTGTAGCATGTTCTGTAACTGCGTGATGCTGTAGTGTGATAAAGTAGTTAGGTCGGTGTTCTAATCCCAGACTTGCCAAGTGCATTTGTGTGTGTTTGTCTCTGTCTGCCTGAGGACTGACTAATGCTTTTAGACTGCTCACACTCCATACAATTCCTATACCCACCTTTGGCAAGGCTGATGATGTTACCCACCTAGAAATACACCTCTGGGAGTGCTGCGACCCAATAATCTCAGTAACATGTTCTGTAACTGCGTAACGCTGTAGTGTGATAAAGTAGTTAGGTCGGTGTTCTAATCCCAGACTTCCCAAGTGTGTGTGTGTGTGTGCGTGTGTGTGTGTGTGTGTGTGTGTGTGTGTGTGTGTGTGTGTGTGTGTGTGTGTGTGTGTGTGTGTGTGTGTGTGTTTGTGTGTGTTTGTCTCCATCTGCCTGAGGACTGAATAATCCTTTTAGGCTGCTCACACTCCATACAATTCCTATACCCACCTTTGGCAAGGCTGATGATGTCACCCACCTAGAAATACACCTCTGGGAATGCTGTGACCCAGTAATCTCAGTAGCGCATTCTGTGACTGAGTAATGCTGTAGTGTGATAAAGTAGTTAGGTCAGTGCTCTAATCCCAGACTTGCCAAATTTGTGTGTGTGTGTGTGTGTGTGTGTGTGTGTGTGTGTGTGTGTGTGTGTGTGTGTGTGTGTGTCTGCTTGCATGAGACAAGCACAGTGCTTTGTAGAGTATGCACTCTCTGTACAAATCACATGACCACCTTTATCAATCCTGCTGTTGTCACCCACCTAGGAATACACCTGTAGGTGTGCTGTAACCCAGTATTCACTGTAGCGTGTGCCCTAAAAGCATATTGCTGCAGTGTGATATGGTAGGTAGGGGTTCGTATACAGGACATGGCAAGTGTGTGTGCTTGGCTGTCAGAGCCTGTGTAGAGGTGGCTGTGAGTGTCTAACCACTGGACATGTTGAGGAGTGGATTTTCTAGTTTTCCTATATGGTGTCCGTCTTATGACACATTGGCCACCTCACAAGGAGTACAGCTGTCAGTCAGCCATAGGACTGTGTTGGCAAGCCATACCCCTGCATCTGGCAAAAGGCCTGGTGAACAAAGTATGCAACCCTACTAGTACCCCGGTATATGTCCTGCACCCATGTGCCATACACAAACACACTTGCCTAGGATATCCCGCTATGTTGCTAGTACCATGCACATTGATGACAGATAGTAGGCATGGCATGAATGCAGTGGGCTGCAGAGGACATGGCACCCTGTACAGCGGTACAATAGGCACATGTTTGTGGACATTGTGCCTTCACTATGTTCCCCACTGGATGCCTGCACCATATGTGGTGTCATCAAATGTGATCCACAGAGGATATACAATGTTGTACACATGTGCCCTGTATGGACCAATGCCACTGACACCAGGGAATACCTGTATCATACTATCAATGCAGGTGCAGGGTTGACCTGCTCACTATAAGCAGGTTTCACCACACCAGGCCAGTATTGGCATATCGGGGAATAACAGTCTGTGTACACAACACATGCCTGCCAAACCAGGTACACCTGTAAATGTCACTGTACAGTATTGTGGGACATGCACATCACAGGCAATGTCCATGTGAAGGACTATCAAACACAGACATGGCATGCATTGCAAATTTATGGCCAGACACATTGGTAACCAGGATGTCAGGGCAGATCATGCAGTACCCCTCTGTGTTGGACATTGCAGACACTACACCCCTGTACCCACTGCACACCATTGTCGGGTAATGCGATGCCAAGGATTACCACTCACCCTGCCTTGTACAGCCATCTTGCACAGTCAACCACTACACATGCATGAAGCAATGCATACATGCATGTCAGTACTGGCATCTTGTGTCTGCGTGTGGGATATGATGCTCCCAGCTACAGTCAGTCCCAGTATAACCCTCATTGGCATACCAACAGATGTCAAACACTTTCACATGTCCTAGCCCATAGAACCTCCTGATATCCCCTGTGGTGCATGTAGTCCTGTGCATTACTGCAGTGTGGCAAACTAAGTAGTTAGGTTGTGTATTTGTGGCCATAGCAAAGAGTGTCAATGGGAGTCCATTAGAGAGTGTGGTTGTGGTGACAATGGCATTCGTTCACGCTGACAGCCATGTGTGCCACACCTAATGTATGTCTACTATATCTCTGTTGCAGATGTCTCTCACCTACACACATATATGTTCTTACAACACAGCAACATGTTGGCTTTGTGGGACATGTAGTAACTTCATGCACATGTAATAGTAATGGCTAGTCAGTCAGGGGTTTGACCCCTGTACTGTTAGGCGTCTGGCAGACGATGCTTAGGGTTAAGTCTCCAAGCCTTTCTCTGGTGTACTTTGCCTGTCCCACCCACACACTCTCTGGTGGATGTGGAGGTGTACACCTGCTCAGCAGCAGCATGTGTATTGTAAATGATGGACATGATCAGGTGATGGCCTCTGCACCTATTGCAGTCCTCCTCTAGCTGATTGCATGTGAAACAGCTGTGATGGTGTTCCCATAGCCATTCACATGATAAACACAGTAGACTATCTAGGGAAAACATGTTGGTATTTGGCCATGACAGTCGCCGTGAGTGGTACCTGGATGTGGTGTTCTGAAATGGCATCACAGATGAAATCTGGATGTACCTCAAACATCATACACAGTGGGAAATAGCCTAAAGACAGGAGGGTGATGTGCCACACATGACTACAGCATGTAAGTGTAGCTATGCTTCATTGAGACTACTGCCTGTTTAACATGTTCTGTGTGGTAATGGCTATTCTGCATGTTTTAATACAGACATGATAGTACTCTGTTCGTGAGGGACCCCCATCTGTAGGACCATCTGTGAACTGGCCAGGGTGTGGAACCATTTGTTTCCTGTGTTACACACTGAACACACATCTGTGCACAGCAGGAGCAGAGTGTGAGGATTGCAGACAGTACATGATGATAGGGATGTGTTACTGCCATCGCATCCCTGACTGGACATATGTCACATGAAACAGTGGTATGACAGACACTGTCTGGGATTCCCAGTGACAAGCCAATAATGGGCAACTGTTCATAGCTGCGGTCACACGTCTATTACACATTGTACAGATGTCATGCAGTATATATGCATGTGTTGTGCTCCCTCTGCTAATGTATACCATCTGTTGTGTTGGGTCGATGGTGATATTTATGCATACTGTTGTAGGTAATCCTGTATGCTGTTGTCTATCATTAAGCCATATGTGGGTTTAAACTGCAACATCAAAGGTTGTATGGGTTGAGAGGTCCCGGCAGAACCTCCTGTCCCACTTCAGCTGACCATGGCACTGGGCACCAGCACATCTGGGGCCCAGCCTTGGACATCAACCTCTGTTGGCTCTGCACCACCTTCTGGTGGTACCACCACTGAGGATGGGGCATATCCCCCCTGGGAGCAGGACCAGACAGGTACATGTCTGCTGTCATGTGGTCCCGGACATGTTGCGCTAGGGGCTCACTAAGGGGTTCCGAAGCCAGATACGCAAGCTCAAGAGTGGAGCGTCACATTTACAGGGTGATGCTGCCCCTCCTGGACAGCCCCAGCACTGCCTCCTTTGCAGCTGTTTAGGTGCAGTGGCGGTTGCCCGTGGCTGGGGATCTCCTTCCCACTGTTCCCATGGGCTTGTGAATGCCGAACACCCATCTCCGTCTGAGGTGTATCCCCCCACGTGTCATATACCGACCCTGTATGCTGTCTTGTCTGTGATCCTACCCTAACTATCCTCCACGGCCATACCTACTCTCCTTCCCCCACATCCAACCCTCACCCTACGGAAACATAAAGCCAATCTGTTCCTAGGACAACATCTGCCCTATACATAGCTGTCCATTTCACACACATGCCTACTGGACACATGTAACCCTTGTAATATGCATCATAACATACTCCTGTTATCCTCACCCCTGTCCCTCAGACACACGATCCTGGTATGCACATCACTCCTAAATGTTCCAGGTACATGTGATGAGGACGACCCCATTGTACACACAACACTACCGGTCCATCTATGGTTACCCCATTTACCTTTATCATGATGATGATGTTGCACACAGCACCTTGCAAGAGTACTGTTCACAGATAATGACTGGACAGGTACTGTTGTGTTAATGTACATTACATGCACAGAGTGATGTATACAGCCAATGTACAATGGTTTGCATGTATGAATGACACATGTGTGTCTGAGGGAGTCTTGAGATTACATTGAACAACACCACTACATAATACAGGCATCGCTGGTGTTTCCCGTTTCATTTGTTTGTAATGCTTTGTTGCCACATGGTATGTTCCTGATATATCTCTATATATGTATGTACCTATATGCTGGACATAAACACTCACATATACATCTACATGATGTGATACATTCCTATACTGTTGAATGACTGAGCTATATGATATGCTTGTGGTATTGTCTGCTGTCTGTATATCTGCCATGGCGTATTGGTAAATCACATTAGCTGTGTATGCAGGGTCCTGGTTCCAAGCCTTGCAGAGGCCGTTTATTTGGTTGCAGGGCAGAACAAGGCCATTGGATACTGAGGGAGTAAGGCACATTAAAGCACTTGTGAGCGGGTGTGCGTGGGTTTGCACGGTGTTAAGCAATGCTAACCTCTGGTTATAGCTTCTTACACTCGGTTAGCGTCTACATTGTTTTACCAGTGCAATACTCGCATACCGGTAGCCAAACAGGCTTACACTTGCTCACTCCCACACTTGCAAATGCACTGACATTGGTGCTTGCATCTGACACTCACACCTCTGGGTGGCAGCAAGGACCACAATATTACCTTGTGATGCCTATTACATAGGATTACATGCCTACAGTATTGGGAATGGCTGCCCATTAGGCGAATGTATGGAATTGGCAGCCTGTCCGATGATTTATTTATATTATTTGTGTGTTCTTCTTACAATCTGCTACCATTTGGCTGATACATGGGAACCAAGACTCTTCGATACAGACAAGTAATTGAGATTTGGGACCCACATCTGTTGGCCGAGTCATGCTACCGCATACCTATTATAGGGTTGCCACCTTTTCAATTAACCAAGGTGGGACTTTTATGTAGAAACGTCAGATTTTGCAGGGCAAAACATACCCACAGCCAGTACAAAGAAAGAACTTCACTGTTTTGTCTAAATGAAAGCTTATTCTTGTAGCATTATAGTTGCTTATTCTGTTTCTTATAACATTTAGGTGTTTCAGATACAAAATAATTGTTTTATACAACTACTACAGAGAATATAGGAAATAATTTGTCCTAAACTCTCAGGACATTTGCCATATTTTTAATTATTTTGCAGGACACAACTGCCCAAAGGGGACTGTCCCTCGCAAAGGTGGACAGGTGGTAACCCTAACCTATTATTCTATCATCTTTCTAAGGTAGTCAGCGGAATATGCGCTTTCTGTCACTATCAGACCTCTCATACAAATGGGGAAAATGAACACTGAATCAATGACACTGCATAACAACATCAGGGACACATTTAGAATTTTGGTGCTATTAACCTGACACATTGACAGACCCAGAGCATATGTATTCATACACATTGTCTGAGGTACATGCTGTTTATGACTCTTGCATGTTGTCGTTATTCATTACATGTATTCCACCACCTTTCCTCCTAATATCACTAGTTCTAGGAGGGTTTAGGTGGGACAGAGTTAGATTCTGAGTCGTAATCAGGGACGTCCCTGGTAATTGGGGACAGTTCAATGTTATGGTCCCTTTGTGTTCCCTCAATGGTTTACAGACTATCCAGTGGATGTGCTCTTAGGGTTTGGGAGGTATGGGCGTCTGCTATGCCCACATCGAAATATTACTTACATCCACGGGGTGGTCCTAATATGGCTCTGCCAGCCAACACCTGCACGCCTAGGCCCATAATCGCATACCCATAGTTCCCCTACCTGCCACTCCTCTACAGCACTCATCCTTACTGTGGGTGCAGGTGGGGTATAAACACACCACTACACACTGCCCACTCTCCCCATGTCAGGACACGTCATACATTGTGTTGACCCATATGTTATCAGGCTTGCACAACCTACTGGTCCGTGTACATCTACAGCCTAGTCAGAGAAATCATTACAGGGACTGGCTCCGATCATTAATTTTTGGTGTCCCACAAGGGACATCTATGTCTATGTTTCAAGTGTAGACCTTGCAGATCTCTCCCACTGGTAGTTTCCTGTGGGTAGTCTGGGAAGTAGTGGTGTATTTACCTTTATTGTGTGTCTGTATGTCTCACCGGCCTAGCTGGGGGGGTGGGAGGTGATGGTACGTGTTACACTTTGTTTATTGGACTTCCCACCAACATATGCCCGGCCTGTGAACATACATATGTTACCCGTAACTGCTGTATCATATCCTAGCTATATACATGTGTATATTTACTGTAACATATATATATATATATATATATATATATATATATATATATATATATATATATATATATTACATTAATATATACAGATATATCTGCATATGTATATATATATATATATATATATATATATATATATATATATATATATATATATATATATATATATATATATGTATATATATATATATATATATATATATATATATTTATATATATATATACATATATATATATATATATATATATATATATACATATATATATGTATGTATAATCTAATGACATATGGATCTATGGTTGTCTGCATATGTATATATTCATATGTGGGTATGTATCTGTATTCTTTCTCTGGATGTATACATTCGTACTACGGTGAGGGAGAAGCATATCTCTATCTCGCTATGGGTAGATATACACACACATAGCTCTACATATATACGTCTACATCTGGTTATTCCATTCCTTGCCATATAGATTACACTTTGCTTTAGTGGGTCTCGCAGTGGATGCGGCTGCTCGTTGGGTGACACCTCTGCCCATTGAACACAGGGCTGTCCATATTGGCCAACATCAGCCAACACTGCACACCTAGACCCATAAGTAACTACCCATAGTTCCCCCACCCTCACCTCTTCAACAGCACCCATCCTTACTCTGGGACCTGGTCGGTTCTGGACACACCACTACACGCTGCCCACTCTCGACTTCACGGGACCCATTTCATAAAATTGTCTCGGTCCATGGGTCATCAGGGTTACTCACCCCTGTATTCAGAGTCTGTATACACCACAGACAAGATGGATAGTCTATCACATTTGTATTGTTTTGCCAATTTTTGGGGTGTCCCGCAAGGGACGCTTCAGTTTGTGTTCCATGATTAGAATCCACGGGTGCACTGTGTCCCCCACCGGTTGTATCCTGCCTGTGGTTTGGAGAGCAGTGGATACGTTACATTAGGGTTGGGAGGGTGGCATAATGGTTAAGGTGTTTGCCTTACAAACACAAGGTGCAAGGTTTGAGTCTCACAAGGGATAATTGGCTAGGCTTAAATGGCTCGCAAGGGCAGTTAGCTTAGTACTAATCTACGAACCTATGAACATTGATTGTGTGTATATTTCCTGTGTCTGGCTGTGGGGGGGGGTGTGGAAGGGCATGCTGCGTGGGGTGGAAGGGCATGCTGCGTGGGGTGGAAGGGCATGCTGTGTGTGTCATGTGTCTTGCCTGGGCTCCTCACTTCCATTGCCAGAGCCTGTGAACATATGTCATTCCTGTGTGCTTTTTCCTATCATAGCTGTATATCTCTATATATCTACGCGCACACACACACACACACACACACACACACACACACACACACACACACACACACACACACACACACACACACACACACACACACACACACACACACACACACACACACATATATAGATATATTCATAGGTTCATAGGTTGATACTAGGCTATCTGCCCTAGGGCATTTACAAGCCTAGCCGGAGTGTGTTTGGCTTTCGCCACCCTTTTGGATTTGTAGACTGTGCCTATGAATAGTAGGTCACAGAATATTGTCCCTTTGTGGTTAATTTATTGTGCCTCTGTCTAGCAGGGACCCAGAAGTGATCCCGGGAGTATACTTACGGTCCCCAATCCACTCGTCAAGATTTCTCTTGAAGAGGGTCAGTGAGGGGCTCTGCCTAATCTGGACTGGGATTTTGTTCCAGAGTGATGGGAGTCTCTGGGATATGAATCTGTCCCTCCAGCATGTCCTATTTATTTCTGTGCTCAGGTTTAAGTCACTAGAATGTGTAGCTCTAAGGGATTTGGATTTCTTGAGATGGAGCATGTCCATTAATTCTGGGTTGGACATGGCTTTATAAGTCAGGCACAGGTCGCCCCTGAGTAGGCGGTAAGCAACTGAGTAGAGCCGGAGTTTCTTTAGCCTGATTGCATAGGGCATCTGATTGAGTCCCTTTATCCTCTTGGTGAGGTACTTTTGGGGTCTTTCCAGTTGCTGCAGGTGTCGGGTAAAGTACATCCCAAATGAGTCATAGTATTCAATTATGGGCCTGATGAGAGATGAATAGAGTGGTACAATGACCTCTCTTGATCTAGATGTGAAACCTTTCATGATGAAGTGGGCTATATAGAAGGTCTTTCTGACCACTTTGGCAACGTGGTTGCCAAAGGAGAGATTACTATCAACTTGGGTCCCCAAGTTCCTAATTACTTCCTCCGTACTTAGCGTGTTACTTCCTATGTGGTAGTTTGTGGGCACTTTGTTTTTCCCAAAGGGGATGACAATGCATTTTTTTGCATTTAGCTTTAGGCCATGACTCTGGCACCAGTTATCTGCGTCTGTGAGACCCTTTTGAAGAATGCCTGTGTCAGCCGGGGAGTCTATTATGGCACCTAGTTTGCAGTCATCTGCGAACTTCGTCAGCCATAGTCCTCCCGTGTTTGCCTGTACCTCAGTGAAGTAAATACCGAACAAGAGAGGTCCCAGGACTGAGCCTTGTGGAACTCCACTTGTAACTGGTTTAGAGTCTGACAAGGCTCCTGCAATTCTGACTGCATGGTTTCTATCCCTGAGCCAGTTTGCAACCCATCTTGTGACATAGGGGTTGATATTTAAGCTGGTGAGCTTGTTTATGATCCCAGAGTGGGGTATTGTGTTGAAGGCTTTTGCGAGGTCCAGGTAGGCTGTGGGACCACTTTCCCTTCGTCTATGGCCCTGGTAACTGTTTCGAAGAAGTTGACCAGGTTCAAGAGGCAAGACCTGCCCTTAACAAAGCCGAACTGTGTAGGATCCAGTGTCTGAAGGTTACCGATATCATTGTTTATGAGTTCCATGATGATACGCTTGCAGACCAGGCTAGTCAGGCTTATAGGGCGATAGTTACCAGGGTCCATTGTGGCACCTCCCTTGTGGAGCGGGACCACCGTTGCTGTACACCATTCCTTGGGTACATATCCTGTGGTAAGGCTGAGGTTGAACAGAGACTTTAGGTGAGGGTTTAGCTCATCTTGTAGCTCGTGTAGGATGTTTTGGAGAGGGCAGCTCTCACCTGACCATCTGTGATGTCTGGGAGGTTACACTCTGTTTGGATGGAGATTTGCTCTTTTGGGGTGGGGGGGGGGGGGGAATAATTTGCACTGAATCTGTCTGCCAGGATGTTGGCATTGTCTGTTGGTTCAGTGTATTTTTTGTCGTTTTGCACTAACTCAGAGCATATCTGGGAGTTGCCGCCCAGGTTTCTGACATAACTAAAGAATGCCTTGTGGTTGTCTTAGTATCTTGTGCAATTTTTCTTTCAAAGCTGGCCTTGGATGATTTTATGGGGGATCGTAGCTTCTTGCTGGTATTGATCAGAGTTGCCTTCCCTTTTTGGGATCTTGCTCTACATTTAGTAGCTTCCTCCTTTTGTTGTACAGCTTATTTATGGCCAGGGTCCACCAGACAGGTCTCCTGCCCTTGGAGGAGTGAGTCTTGGTTTTATTTGGGATGGCACGACCCATGCATTCCTGCAGGTGTCCATAGAATGCATTTGCGAAGGATTCTGTGGTTTGAGCCATGTTTTCCACTGGCCCAGGGGCTTTGAAGGTTTCCACCTCAGTTCTGAGAAGTGTGAAGTTTGCTTTTGAGAAGTTCTTCACCGTGGTTACCTTGGCTGAGGGTGGGGATGGGATATGGATGTCTAGTGAGATTAATTTGTGTTCTGATATTACCAGTGAGGGGTATACCTCTGGTGTGGAACATAGCGTCCCTATGTTTGTGATGACCAGATCCAATATGTTATCCCCTCTTGTGGGGGTATTGACCAGTTGTTCCATAACATTTGAGTTTATAAACTCTAGGAACCTTTGGGAAAGGGTGTGTGGGCTTGAGTAGTTTACCCAGTCAATGTATGGGTAGTTGAAGTCACCCAATATGATAGTGCTTGGAGAGACTTTCATGTTCTCCAGTGTTTTCAGGAAGGCCGGATGGGGTTCCTGAGTTTGAGAGGTTGGTCTGTAGGAAGCTATAAACTGAAATGCAGTTTTGCCCACTGTTAGTTGCACGTGGATGGTTTCCGTTGCTTCGTGCAGCACTACTAACCTGAAGGTGTGGGTATTTTTGATATATATGGATACTCCCCCTCCTTTTGTGGTTCGGTCCGAGCTTTGTGGCCTGAAAGCATGGTATGAAGTATAACCTGGTAGTGCTGGGGTGCTCTCTGGAGCCTTGAACCAGGTCTCTGTTACTGCACAGACATCGATGTTCTCCATACTGAGGAGAGTCTCGACTGCGTGCATTTTGAGGTTTAGACTTCTGGCGTTGAGTAGCATTACCCCTAGTTTCTTTTTCTCTGTATTTTCTATGGAGGTGGGTTTGTCTTTTGAGCCTTGCCTAAAAAAGGCACTATGGGGGTGGCAAGAGTCTTAGCCAGTATTCAATAGCCCAGGGGTGACAGGTTCAAGCCGTCCCTAGCGAAGCAGCGTGGCTTGTCGAGCATGTCATCCCAGGCTGACAGACACTGGATCCCCTTTGAGTGACACCAATATTTTAACCAATTGTTAAAATTTGACATATATTCTTTATACTGTGGCATCATTCTTGGTGAGAGTAAGATGCTTCTCAAGATCAGGGTCATACCAGCCTGGGCTACATGATCATAGAGCTCCTCTATGTCTCTTTTCATGTAGTCCAGGGAGGTACTTCTCAGGTCATTCACACCTGCATTGGCAATGACGGAGTCATATTTGTACTTGCTTTGGAGTGACCTGAGTGCGTGTGTTATGTGGCGGATCCTGGCACCCGACAGACAACTTACAGTGACCTTCTCCTTGTTCAGCCTGGTGAGTGGGACATCAGTGTGTCTGACTGTAGAGTCACCTATTACAGGTGTATTTGGTGTGTTGTTTAGCCTTATGGGCTGTGACTGTGTGGCATATATATGTATACATATATATGTATTTATGTATTTATATCTGTACGTATATGTGTGTGTATATATATATATATATATATATATATATATATATATATATATATATATATATATATATATATACGTATATGTATGTCTTCAACCATATATATATATATATATATATATATATATATATATATATATGTGTGTGTGTGTGTAGATATATATATATATATATATATATATATATGTGTATGTAGATATATATATATATATATATATATATATATATATATAATGTGTGTGTGTGTGTGTGTGTGTGTGTGTGTGTGTGTGTGTGTGTGTGTGTGTGTGTGTGTGTATCTGTAAACCAATACATTCCCCATGCATATGTACTTACACATGCATAATGGTGTTTATATATGCTTTACCTGCATACTAGTGCCTTATTCATTATGACACCGACACTTCACTCCAGTTATCTTGTAATCGGTATTTGGCATGTTACACAGCGGACGGATGTCACAATATGTTCATGTACGGATTACCGATTGTAACTGAAATGTGATACAGTGTGATTCGGTACGAGAATGTCTGTTCATTAGGGGATTGCTCTAACGAAAGCACTATTGCTGTCCTGCTCCATATGCATATATACCCACATACCCATGGCTCCTGGTTCCCCAAACACAGCCCAATGCCTCCCTAACACTGCTGTCATCCACTCTCCTGTTGGATTTGTGGTGTATCGACACCACTACACACTGGCCACACCCTACTCCTATAGAGCCATCCCATCGGTTTATTAACTCCACGTATCCTCAGACCTCCCATACGTTTTGTCAGCAAACATTGCTGATGTGAGTGACCAAAGAATACTATATGGAATTATTGGGTTGCCCCACATGGAACACGCATGTGTTTATGGCAAGATTAGACTCTATACTTTATTACATCTTTACTCCCATTAACATGAAACTACAATTCATTAATATGTATGACTATGCGGTATCGCACACGGAACACATGGGAGCCTAGTTATGTACGTGTTCAGTGTATTTATTTTACAATTAGACCAGTTAAGTACTTGTCATTGCCATACCAGGCAGATCACAGGAAGGATTCCATGTGTGGGGAAGCCCTCACATTGGATTATCATCAGTACAGCACTGACTTTGGACACTGTACACACCTCTGCATTCTAGCAGTTTCATCCCATCCCTCTTCTGCACAGCCTATTATTCCATCTACTGTTTGTATGTGCACATTCCTATTATTTATGTCTACAAATGGAATGCATGTGTTACAGAGAATGCACTTCTACATATTGTTGTCTGCATGTGTGTATGCATATATACCTATTATGAACACGCTGACCTCCACGGGGCGGTCCAGTTAGAACTGGGCCATCCAACCCTGGCACGCCTGGATCCATAATTTCATACCCATAGTTCCTCCACCCCACCGGTGTTCAACTTACACGCATAACTTCCATTATCGACTTTGTTATCGCAGCCATGACACACCTCTACACATTGCCCTCTCCAGAGCGTTAGGGACCCTACACATATGTTGTCCCGCCTCGTGTATTCACAGGCTCTCCCGCCATTTAAACTTTGAATATACCTGCGCTTGCTAGGGTTATAGATTACGGCCTTTTGCGCTTTACAATTTTTGGCAGTCCCAGCATGGACTACTTTCTGTCTGTGTGTAAAGTAGACTTAGCAATTCAACGATGTTACTCCCACTGGTAAAACCCTGCCTGTGGTGTGAGTAGCAGTGCTCTGCTCACTCCTGGGCAGCATTTTATGGCATACGCTGACAGCGCTATATAATACCATAGTTGCTCTTGATTCCCTTCACATCCCTTGTCTATGCTTTATTGTTACAACATTCATTCTTCATACATACATACATATATATATATATATATATATATATATATATATGTATATATATATATATATCTATAGATATTATATATATATATATATATATATATATATATATGTGTGTGTGTGTGTGTGTGTGTATATATATAATATATATATATATATATATATATATATATATATATATATATATATATATATATATATATATATATATATATATATATATATATATATATATATATATGTATTATATATATATATATATATATATATATATATATATATATATATATATATATTACATCTGTACATACGTATATACATTTCCTATGCTGGGCGCTGCTTACACCCAAGCAAGCGCACTTGCATATGCTTACTGTGTGTTACATATGTTTACTGCCACTTATATGTGCTTACTTGTGCCTTATTCATTATAACAGTACCACTTTGATTGAAGAGATCTGGTTAATAGTCCCATGCGATACTAACGTTCACTTTTATATGCTTTAATGTCAGTTTTACAGCAGAATGACATTCATTCCACAAGGAAAATAATATGTGCTATAGTCGAACTTGAACCGTGAATGCCTGTTTGTTAGGCGGATGCTCTAACCACTACACTGTTGGTGTTCTGCTTCATTTATATGTATACCCATGGTTCATAGTTACCCGAACACATGCCTCAGCACTTCACTAACACAGCAGGCATACATTTTCCTGTTGGGAAAACCACACTACTGCACATGCGCCATTCCCTACTGCTCTGGACCCGTGCTGCATGTTGACTCACTCAAAGTATATTCAGACCTCCCAAGCCTATAGTCCTGGCACATACGTATGTTTGATTGTCAGGGTGTTCATGTGGTCATCCAGGTTTAGGCTTGTCTGACTGGGGACCGGGACTGCCCTGTACCTGTTTGAAAGTCATATTTACCACATGGACAAGGTTAGTCCCACTGTTAGCATCCTACCTGTGTTTAGAGATGCAGGGATTTTGCCCACCTCTGGCCAGATTGATATGTCAGCACTAGATAATATGGGTGTTCCGCTGCTGTTTTCCTTTGCATTCGTTATGAATGCTTATTTGTGCCCATGTTTGTTCTGTAGATATATATATATATATATATATATATATATATATATATATATATATATATATATATAGATATTTGGAACAAAGCAGGGATAAGTGATTAAGTCTGAAAAGGCAGAATCCATAACACTTCGGTCAAAAGTATAAACATTTTACATGTTCTAGACTCCTAGTGGATACATATATTGGCACGTAGTGACATCTGTGTAGGAAATATGTCAGTTATCACACACAGACTTTCTTATACCTTTGTGGGCATTTTCTATGTCTTCAAGTAATCAATCATATAGTTAAGGTAAGAACATACATTTCCTTTTCATGTAATGTGAAAGTAAATGGAAAATAATGCTTGATATATACGGTAAATGCTTAAATAATTGATTAATTTTGCTACCTTAGTCATACGAAAAGAGGGAAATTATATATTTTTTCTTATCTGTTAATGAGGTAACACATAACTGTTTATGTCCAGGAGCTACCTGACAGAACTATCTTCTTAGCTGGTTTGTTTACTCTCACATATTTGACAGAGACTAAGAAAATTAAGACTAAGACTGCAGCATAAAACTTTTTAACAACTCAGTCTTAATCTTCTGCTAAACTGTCTCTGTAACCTGTTCTGTGATGAAAAAGTGTAGAGCCTTAACTATAACTCAAAAAACCCAGATTTGATTACCAACTTAGGATGTATGAGCAGAATCATATGCTTCCACTATGTTCTAGGTAGCAAATACTGCCCATGGGTCTTAAAATTATATGAAAAAATATTCCTAACCTATGACGGATGATGGCTTATCAGTGCTGATTGCCTCCTTTTTCTAGAGTCCTAGAATGCTTGGAGTCAGGAGGAATGGGACAAAACATCATAGGGGGTTTGATAGTTGGGGGGAGGGGGGACAGAAGCAAAAAAGAATAAAAAATACCACAGTTTGTACGAGTACTTTTTTGCATCTTACCTGCTCCTCAGTACCATCTCTTTCTCCTGTTCAGCAACACACTGCCCCTTCCATCATCACATGCAAGCTTAACTTAAACCCCACCACAAATCAATGAGGGACCACACCTTGTAGTATGTTAGTCTTAGCAATGGCCATTCTCTCCATAAAACAATATATCAAGAAGTCTTTCTTTTTTCCCTTAAGTAAGCACTTCTGTCCAAGCCACTTCTCTATACAACTAATTTCCAACCACATTTGTACTTTAACACTTTAAATTCTGAAATTGTACTACCATCATTCATCTCCCTTCCCCTCCTTCCTGTTTATCTCTTTTCCTTTCCTTCTTCAAAGGTGAACAAGTCAAATACTGTGTTAGACAATCCAAGCCTCAATTCTCTATATCTTGGTAGCCGCTATGGGCATCTCTCTTGCAGCCTCTTTTTATTCTGAGGAGTACAATGTAGAATTCTTTGCAGTATTCTGTGAGTACAATGTGAAGTCAGATTGCAAAAACAGAAAGATGCCTTTTGTCCCCCCACCCCACCCCCACAATCTCTTAGTATCCTGCTAGTGTCATCACCATCTTTTTTTGCAATTATAAAAATAATTCATTGCACTTCTTGACTGGCTTGGTATATGATTAGATAGATATATAGACACAGATAGATAGATAGATAGATAGATAGATAGATAGATAGATAGATAGATAGATAGATAGATAGATAGATTCTATCAATAGATACATATCCACATATCCATATATATTTATATATATGTGTGTGTGTGTGTGTGTGTGTGTGTGTGTGTGTGTGTGTGTGTGTGTATATATACATATATATATATATATATATATATATATATATATATATATAGATATATATATATATATATATATATATATATATATACATATATATATATATATATATAATATATGTATATACGCATACACACACAAACACACACACACACACATGTTTTAAACGGAAATAGATGGGGGGCTTCATCCCCCACCCCACCCCCCCCAAATATATATATCAACACCAGGGTCTTACAACATTGGGGAGGGGGGCAAATCCCTGTTATGTGCATTGAATACTGACTGTCGACCAAATGGACTGTTGACCAAATGAATGTCAATCAAATGGTCTGTCGATCTTATGAAGTAGACCCATATATTTATATATATATATATATATACATATATATATATATATATATATATATATATATATATATATATATATATATATATATATATATATATATATATATATATATATATATATATATATATATATATATATATATATACACACACACACACACACACACACACACACACACACACACACACACACACACACACATATATATATATATATATATATATATATATATATATGTGTGTGTTTGTGTGTGTGTGTATCACAATGTAACAAAGCTAGGGATATGGTCACCAAGGCCCAGTACTTAAACGTTTAAAACAAACAAATCAAAAAAAGTACCAAGAGTGCCACAGCTAGAACTGAAATAAACTTTATTATGAACAGATAAGTGCTTTTGGTCGCTTTATACATATACAGGAGCCTAACTTTCAATTGACAGCACAAATCATCAATCCAGAAATCAGTGCATGCCAGTCCTTGAAGACAAAAAACATTTATCCACAAGGGATCAAAAAATTAAACAGCTGTTTTGGCAGGGAGGCAAGCCCTCCCCCCATATATTAAATATATAAATATATATATATATATATATATATATATATATATATATATATATATATATATATATATATGTGTGTGTGTGTGTGTGTGTGTGTGTGTGTGTGTATATATATATATATATATATATATATATATATATATATATATATAAACTAAAAAACTTCAGAAAAATACATAAAAATAAAAATAAAAATAATTGAGCAATTCATAGCTGTTTACATTAATTTATGAAGCTTACAAATGTAATCATAATGTCCGCAAGTTCAAATAAACCAATCAATCCTAGTATTTTAAAACAATACATGACAGTAACCTATGAAACAAGCAATGTCCCTGTCATAAATTATACCTGTAAATTTTGAGTGTCAAGTGAAAACATGGTGGGATTGGTTTGTCAATTTAATCATAGCCACTGTAGAGCAATTTCTCTTGTTTTAAATAACAGTTTCTTCCACTTTAATAGTACACTCTATTAACAGGTGAAAGGAGTGGTGATGGGGTCAAAGATGGCCCCAGTGTATGCAAATTTAGTATTAACCACTTGGGAATTAGAGACACCGATGCATTTACCAGGATTTCAGCACACACACTTAAATTGCCGTTATATAGATGACATATTTTTTGTATGGGAAGGCACTGAGAAAGCGCTAACTATTTTTATACAAACCCTCTCTAAAAGCATCATTTTTTTACACTTCATGATGTGGAATTACTGTCTCCTTTTTGGACACAGCGATTTCAATTGATCCATTTACTGGTAAATTAAGCTCTAACATACACAGAAAGGAAACATACCGAACAATTTCTTGGACTACACAAGCCAACATCCACATTTCATGAAAAGAATTGTGTTACATGGCCAATTCATTAGACCATCACATATAATAAGTGAAGAAGAAACATTTCGCAAAGAATCTGACTTTTTAATCAAATTGTTTTAACAATAGCATTACACTGCACATTTATTACATGAGATAGCAACGGATATCTCAGCAACTGGACAGTTCAAGTTTATACCGATTTTACAGCATGGATTCGCTCCTAAAAAAAAAATCAAACATCCACAAAGTACAGATGTTTAAGTTTTCCCCTACCAATTAATAGGGACATGGATGCTATCAGGAATATTGTTTGCTCGAACTGAAAAATTATTAATAGCAACAACCAACTTAAGTATATTCTTGGGGTCAGCCTTAACTTTTTTTACAAAAAGACCAAAACATTAAGAAGTTTTTGCAAAAATAACGATCTACCCTTTTTACTGAATAATGATCTTACATTTAACAAACCCCCGCAAAGGTAACCACCACGAAAACCTTCTCCAAAACTAACTTTGGGCTCCTAAAAACAGAGGTGGCTAACTTCACGACACCTATGCAAATGGAAAATAGTTGGGTGACCGCAGAATCATACACCAATGCACTGTACGAAAATGTACACAAATGCACAGATCTCGCCATACCCAATGGAACCAAGACGCTCTCCTCCAAAAAAAGGAAGCCAATCTGGTGGTCCCCTGCCATAAACAAACTCAACAACAGAAGGAGGAAACTGATGCAAAATAAGGTGAAGTCCCAAGACTGGAAAAAATCCCTCATCAAATACTCTAAAGCTAGCTGTGAAAACAGAATTGTAGCAGATAGTAAAGACAACTACAAGGCCTTATATAGTTATGTAAAGAATCTCCATGGCAATACCCAAATTTGCTCTGAGCTACTGCACAATGGTACCTCCTATACCGAGCCAACATA